>NW_028270171.1:58305133-58471084 GCF_037043375.1 Chiloscyllium plagiosum
CGTGTACGAAATAATGAGAAGCAAGGAATCACAGTTTGAAGGAACCATTTGCTCTTGATCGATCACCAGGGTTTGTAAATTTCAGATAAGATGCAGAAAGCTTTGAATAGACTGGTAGGAAAACTTTATCAGTCAGTGGGTGGTAGACTCTGGAACTCACACTCTATAAAGATCAGTTGGGCAGTTAAACCTTCATTCTTCTCTGAATCCACTGGCTAAAGAGTTTAGAAAAATGCTCAAAGCAGAGCATCACCGCGAGCAACAGTTATTCGATCGGTGGCTTTATGAAATGGAAAGGTGCCCATGAGCAACATGTATGACTATTCGGCTTCCCTCCTGTTGTGACGCTGGAACATTGACTCTTATGTTCTCGGGGACATTTAACGAAGGCATTCTCTTTCCTGCAGATGAGGAGCTCATACCTAATTTCGGCTGTAGAAAAATCAGTTCTTAAGCGGGATTAAAGTCTGCGCTGTCTGCGAGCCAGGTAGGATTCGAACCTACAGTATCCTGATCGGTAGTTAGGCACGTTATCCATTGCACCACTGGCCCGATACACTGGCACTGCCTTAAGAGCCGTGATGTTAATATGGACACGGTTAATAGGAGTCATGTTCACCAGTTGAACAAGAAATAAAGATAATCACTGTCACTGCTTCAGTCTAATCTTCATCACCTTTCAAAGCAGCGAATATTTTTAAAAAAACGCGTATGTCCTCATGAAGCTTCCATTCACACTCTGTCTGCTCAGTCATTCAATGGAATCACTGCTGATCTGATGAATTTCGAATCCACTTCTTCAGCATAACTGACGTGAACGTGAGCCTAATCACCACACTGTATATACCAGTTAACTTTCAGAGGTTTCGAGTACAGTAACGACTTTTGCGAGTATGCAGGAAAGTGAATACTGTGAACTGAGCAAAAAAATCCCTTCATGGAAATTAATCCAGTGCAAAGTCAACCAGATTAGAATGGCAGATGACGTAAACATTCCTCTGCATCACTCTGCACAGATGCTTCTCCAAGAATTGACTCTTTGCAGAATTCTTCTTTGTAATTTAGACTGTCCCAGTTGTAGATATACTTTCAATCCACAAACAAGTATCCTGCTGAAAACTACTTACTTAAGATTAAAATAGTTGACTATCTATTCGACCAGCTGTTATCCAAAAGTTCCGTATTCCATGTCAATACAAGTTCTTGCAGTTGAAATTGGAGCTCCCAGCCTGATGTCCCACTGCTTCTTGATGCGTGGGAATTGAAGTCGCTGTCGTTAAGGCGGGAGCTTTTAGCCTCGATATTTCACGCACCTCTGTATCATCAGAGAATGGCATTACGCTCACCGATTGCATTTTCGCAGCCACATGCTCGCGCTGAACGCCATTACCATTTCCAATTAGTTTTGGGTGCACTGCAAATCAATTTCTCTGATTCCACGCCCTTGAACTGGGATTATATGATATGCCATTATATGATTACGTGAATAAGTGAGGAAATTGGTGAAGTAACCGATGTTAAAATACAGTGTTATTGAGAAAAACATTTCAGCAATACCCTGCAGTATCCCATGACCCTTTGAAGTTTTGTAGATATCTCGCAAACGTAACATCCTACAACCTCAGTGTTGCAAACTCTACAGTCTCTCCGGACATAGAAGCTATATATTCAACCGAATCTGAGTTCCCACATCTCAGACACTGTTTGACAAGTATTCCCTTGTGCGTGTGGTTCTGTTCTTGGCATAACCCCTGCCACGATCCTTATTGCTTTTTGCATCGTGCTTTTCCATGTGGCGCCAGTATCATGAAATGGTTCTTCCTTGGCATTGTCAAGACAGCAAGTTCTGCTCGAATCACTGTCACCGAAATCGACATTTTTCCCGTTTTACTCCATGTCATGTGTTGTCAGCAAACGCTGGGAAAATCAATCAATGTTTTACATTAAAATACTCTACGTGTTGATAGGTTTCCATCTTCAAACACCCGCTATCTCACATCTTTGCGTTTCACATATCATAACCACCATTTATCGGAGAAATCTCTCCCTCCCACAAGAACTAACTCTCCTAAACGTCCACCCTCCCATTTCACTGAGGTATTGTGCAATATAATACTCACATTTACACTGTTCATTCTGTACTACTGCGGTCACTGTTTTGGGTGAAAGTGCTCAATGCTATGTTCGGCATCTTAAAGCAATTCAATCCATGTAGATGCAGCTGTTCTGTAATTAATCCTCGTGGAGTAGCTTTTACTGACACGGACAATAGATTACTGGAGCATCGGGCTCAGGATAAGTGCACAGCGCAGGATTGAGCAAAAGATGTTTTATTGGAAAAGACAAGTTTCTGTGGCTTTCTCCAGTCATTTATTTCATTTGTTCATTCGGTTCCCCCGAAATATTGCAGTTCTGCAATTCGCATTACAGTAGTCATGTGATCGCACTTGAAACCGTGCAGAAATTGACCAAGTTGAAAGGTTTAGGTTATGAAGACAGATTGTTTTGACTGGGGTTGTTTTCTTAAGGCAGAGGAAACTGTGAGGATACATGTTTCATATGCACTAAGTAATGAGCGACATGGACAATGCAGACTAAAAGAAACGTTTCCTCTTGACCGATCAACAGGGGCATAGACTGATGTTAAGAGGTGGAAAGGATTGAGGAGATATGCAGAAAAATCTCATCAGCAAGCGGATGGTTGTGTCTGGATTCACTGTCTGAAGAGATGCACAGAGGTGAACCCAAAAAACCTTCAGAAATACACGGACCTGAACTTGAGTTGTTAATGCATACAAGGCCAAGTGATGAAAATGAATAAAGATAGTCAAGGATTGCATCTGACGAAAGCATGTACAACGACCTCGAGGGCTGTCATTCTACACATACGTGGTATTCGTGTAGCTGTCCATGGTTGGCTAGCAGTTCCATTTTTTTCGTTTCCTTCGCTGTGACCCAGCTTTGATTCTCAGTCTGGGTGTTGGGGTTTGTTTCGATCCTGATCGTGACATCAGCAAAAGCAGACCCCCTGCAAGTGGAGTGGTTTTAGTACCTCGGATCAATTAATGACGTCGAGAAATGAGAGACGATATCCCACCCTCTGAAAGAAGTGGGACCGTCACTCGGCAGTCTCTGCTCATTCAGACAGTTCACTCTCCATTCTCCTCTGATTACGCTTCCTAAAGGTTTTCCCAAAATTGTCAAAACTGAGACTTGGCTCTGTGTCTTGTTTCCTTGACAATCGCAGGTGCCACAGTGAATCTCGGAAAGTTGACAGTTGTAGAGGGCAGCGTGAGCGACGAATTCAGCTGCCTCCCCCCCCCCCCCAGTGATGACTCTGGGATATTGACTCTGACGTTCGCAGGGGCATTTAGTGAAGGGACTCTTGTCCCTGCAGTTCAAGGTGCAAACCTCATTTCGGCTTCAGAACAGTCAGTTATAAGTGCAATAAAGTCAGCGCTGCCCGCAAGCCAGGTGTGAATCGAAACTCCACACAGCAGATCTGTCATTAGGCACGTTATCCATGTACCACTGGCCCGTTGTATGTGCTACATTGTGCGGGAGATGAGCTTGTATGTGGATTTGAAACCTGCCAGTCTTGCTCTTGAACCAAGTGGAAACCTGAACTACAATCTCTGGACCGTAACCAAGTGCATGATCCATTGTGACACTGCGCTTGCGCATGCTTGAGGTTGGTACTCTGCAGAGTTGTGATCTGAACACGGACATGACCAATCGTACTCATGTTCACAAGTTGAATAATCAGGAAAGATAATCACCGTTACCGCTTCATTCCAATGATCCACTGTTTGTGCAGCAGGAGATTTTGTGACGAAAAGACATTCATTCTCATGAAGCCTCCATTCACTTTGTGTCTACTCAGCCACTCAATGGGACCTCCTCTCATCTGATGAATTTCAAATTCACTTTACTGATTTTGCTCCATCACTTTTGATAAACTAATGTCTAATAACAGCATCGTATTCAAGCTAATTTTCGAAGTCTGTAAGTACTTTAACGACCTGTGCGAGTTTACAAGAAATTGAATAAAATGAAATGAGCAAAAAAAATCCCTTCCTGCCCAGGGCAGAGTTAGCCATATGAGAAAGCTCAGAGAGCGAAAACGTTACCTCCGTTTCTTTCAGTGCAGATGTCAATAGAAGCTGCCCCAGATACAGTTGGAACTTCCAGTTTGACATCCCAATGCTCCCTGCTTCGTGTCAATGGAAGCTGCTGCAGTTGAGCTTGGAGCTCCCAGCCTGATGCGACCTATACCACGTCAATAGAAGTTGCTCCACGCGATGTCGGAACCCCCAGTCCCCGGCATTTCAATTCACTCTATACTTTCAGTGAAATACTTCACACTCAATGATTTCATTACTGAACCCATATCTGCTGGCTCATCCCCATCCGCATTTCCAGTTTGGTCTTCGCTGCTGCACCACACAGTTTATCGTATTCCAGCCTGAAACCTGGAATGATATTCCACAGCAGTGGTCACTTGCTTGTATGACGAAATTGATAAAGTAACTGAAGTTAAACTATATTTCTTTTGCAGAAATGCATTCCAGCAATTCCCTGCGCTATTCCCTGACGCTTTCATGTTCTGGAGAACTATATCAATCTTCGCCTCCAACAAACTAAGTGATGAAATATCCATCGACTCTGGAGATACCGAAGTTAACGATTCAGCCCACAAAGAGTTTGCATGTCTCAGTCACTGTTTGTTAAAGTATTCAGACTGTTCATGTGGTCCTGTTCCTAACATATCCTCTACCACTATATTGACTGGTTTTTGCATCATGCTATTCCATGCGGTGCCGGTATCGTGCGGTGGTTAGCTCTTTGCGTTGTGGCAGCAGAACGATCATCTCCAATTTGACTTCCAGTATTGTCACTTGTTACCGTTTTATGCAGAGTAAGACATGCTTAACAAAACCAGGAGCGAATCAATCTTTTTTGACATGAAAATATTCGTCGAGGTGATGATTTTGCTCCTTCAAACCCTCGCCCTTTCACATCTCTGCTGTCTATGTATCAGGATTCTAACCCACCCATTCTCGGAGATTTCTCCCTGTCCCACGATCAGTAACCCTGCTTTTGGTTCCTCCTCCAATTTCCCTGAGGCATTTGGCTATCAAGTACTCGCATTGACATTGTTCAGTCTGTGCAGCTGCAGTCAATGTTGTTGGGTGAACGTGACCCAATCCAACAATTCGGACTTTAAAACCAGTCGATCCATTTACATGCTGCTGTTGTGAGATTAGTTCTCATGTTTCAATTTTTACTGACAGGTACCGGAGATTACTGAAACATCAGGATCAGGAAAAGAACACAATGCAGTATTCAGCAAAGTGTGTTTTTTTTGGAAACGATCAGTTTCTCTGTTCTAATTTCAAAGGAGAAGAGTAGATTGTGAGGAAACATGATTGAAATGTGCAAAACAATGAAAGATAAAGGCATGTTCGTCTGAAAGAAATGGTTCCTGTCGGACAAACGCCAAGTGGTGCAGACTAAATGTAAGAGGCAGAAAGTTTTCAGGAGATAAGCAGTAAAAACCTTATCCACCAGTGGTGGTGGATAAATGTACAACTCATTGTGATGAAATCAACACAACCTTCAGAGGTATTGAATCTGTATTTGTGATGCTAAGGCATACAAGGCAAAGAGATGGAAATTGGAATGAGGATCGTCAAGCTGTTTTTTCTGCCAAGAACGCGTCCAACACATTTGAGGGCTGTCACTCTTCGTGCGTAAAACCGCTGTACTTGTCCCTGGTCGTGTACTGGTCCTGAATTGGCACTTTTACTACTGCGGCCCGGGTTCAATTCACAGTAAGGGCTGTTTTGTTCAGCATCAACAGCATGGGCTTCTGTGATAGGATTTCTTTCAATGCTTCAAATCAATCAATGTCTCCACGAACATCAGAGTCAATGTCCCAGCCTCTGAAAGAAGGAGAAGGTGCCTCGGCACTCCATGAACCAACATTAGACAAAGATATTTATTTAGTTTCCTTGCCATTTCGAGGAGCTGCAGCGATTGGATCGTTGGCTCTCTGAAATTGAAAAGTGCCGATTCACAGTGTGTCGGACTATTTGGTCTTCCTCACTTGTGATGACACGGCGACGTTTACTGTGATGTTCTCCGGGACGTGTACTGAAAGAAATTGTCGTGTCTGCATATCAGGAGCTCAAACTTCATCTCGGCTTCAGAACAATGAGGAAAATTAGGTTGTAAGTGTAATATGTACGTGCGTTAACCTCAAGCTAGAGAGGAGTGAAACCTGCAATGTTCTGATCTGGAGTCAGGCACGTTAGATTTTACGCCACTTGCCCCACATTTTCTTCATACTTTCATGCTTCAGAGTTGTGATGTTTACATGGACAGGAGAAATAGCAGTCATGTTCAAAAAGTTAACCAGGAAAGAAAATCACCACCACTGCTTCAGTCCAATCCTCCCCACTTTGCGTTTCAGCGCGATTCATAATGAAAACATAACTGTCATGATGAAGCTTCCATTCAGCATCTTGTATGTTCAGACATTGAATGGGATCATCGTTGATCCTGTAAATTTCAACATCAGTTTCCTGCTTTTCCTCCATTTATTCAAGATAAACTCGAGCATAATGTCAACATCAAATAGAGTCAGAGAGATGCACGGCATGGAAACAGACCCTTTGGTCCTACTTGTTCATGCTGACCAGATATCCCAACCCAATCTAGTCCCACCTGCCATCACCCCGTCCATATCCCTCCAAACCCTTTCTATTCGTATATCCATCCAAATTCCTCTTAAATATTGCAATTGTACCAGCCTCCACCACTTCCTCTGGCAGCACATTCCATACACTTATCACTCTCTGTGTGCAAATGTTGCCCAGTTGGTCTCATGTATATCTTTCCCCTTTCACCCTAAAACTATGCCCTCTAATTTTGGACTCACAGACTGCAGGGAAAATACTTTCTCTATTTACCATATCTTTGACCCTCATAATTTTGAAAACTTCGAAACAGTCACGCCTCAGCCTCCGACGCTCCAAGGAAAACAGCCCCAGCCTGTTAAGCCTCTCCCTATATCACAAATCCTCCAACCCTGGGAAAATCCTCATTTTTTTTTCTGAACCCTTTAAAATTTCGTAACTTCTTTCCGATACGAAGGGGACCAGATATGCACGCAATATTCCAACAGTGGCCTAACCAATGTCTTGTACAGCCGCAACATGACTTCCCAACTCATGTACTCAATACTCTGACCAATAAAGGAGAGCATACCAAACGCATTCTTCACTATCCTATCTACCTGCGACTCCACTTTCAAGTTAAATTTCAAATATCAGAATTCTATGAACCTGCACTCCAAGGTCTCTTTGTTCAGCAACACTCCCTCGGACATTACCATTAAGTGTGGAAGTCCTGTTATGATTTGCTTTCCCAAAATGCAGCACCTCACATTTATCTGAATTAAACTCCATCTGCCACTTGTCAGCCAATTAGTCGAACTGGTCAAGATCCTGTTCTAATCTGTGGTAACTCTCTTCGCTGTTCACTACACCTCCAATTAAATGACAAAAGGTAGAAGACCCAGCACCGATCCTTGGAGCACCCAACTGGTCACGGGACTCCAGTCTGAAAAACAACCGTCCAGCACCACCCTCTGTCATCTCCCTTTGATCTAGTAATATACCGTTAATTTTTGGAAGTTTAGTTTGCTTTAATGACTTGCTTGGGTTTTCGGGAAATTTAATAACATGACACGAGCTGTAAATCGCTTGCTGCAATTTAACCAAATACGCAGTCAGTCTTATGATAAAAGGCAGAAAAAGAAAATATTACCTGCACTTCTTTCTGCACAGATTCTCCTCCACGAGCTGGATTTTGCCACATTTTCCCTTATTTTTGCGAGATTTCCCTGGGACAGATATTCACTCAATCTACAAACATGGGTGCTGCTAAATACTACTTTAATTCAGATTCAAGTCACTGAGTATCCTTTCTCCAACCTGATGTCTCATTGCTCCGTGCTCCTTATCAATACAATCTGCTCCAGGTGAGGTTGGAACTTCCAGTCTGCTGCCACAATGCCCCCTGCTTTATGCCAACAGAAGCTGCTCTATATAAGTTGGAGGTCCCAAACTGATATCACAATGCTCCTTGCTCCATGTCAACAGAATGTACTACAGGTAAATGTGGAGTTCAAGCCCCGGCATTTCATGCACCTTTATACCCTCACAGCGGGCTCATCCTCATGCCCATTTCCAGTTTGATCTTCGCTGCTGCGCCACTCAGTCTCGCTTAGTTCAGCCCTGGGAACACGAGATTATATGATATTCCGCAACATTGGTTACTTATGCGGAATATCACACTTCTCCGTTTCATAAATCAGAATTCAAACCCACGCACTTTCAGAGATTTCCCTCTCTTCCATGGTCACTAACCCTCCTTTGCATCGCTCCTGCCATTTCACTGAGGCATTTCATAATCTAACGCACACATCGGCACCATTCTGTCTGTGCTGCTGCTGTCACTCTTGTCGGGCAAACGTGTCCCATCCCATCATCGGGAACTTGAAACCAGTCGATCCATTTCAATCCCGGTGGTTGCGAAATCAATCATCATATCTGACCCTTTACTGGCATGGACCAGAGATTACCAGTTAACAATTCGTCTTGATTTCCTGCCACGAAGCCAGTATGGCACCTCACTTGCTACGTTTCCATTAATGCCACAGACGTTTATCTTGTAACCAGTTTGCTATTGTAAAATAAACACACACTTCGTCAACCATACTAGCCTAATTCTTGCGCTAGGTGGCTTTCAGTCTGACGTTAAGCTGACTGGTTTGTGATCTCTACTACCAAGATGCTCTCCAGACGCCATTCCTCCGATTGTGCTGCTCTTGTTTGTCTTACCATGACTGATCAAAACAGTGCTCTTGAAATCACTTCAAAAATCATTTCGCATTGCAATGACACACTACATTGTAATTGTGAAAAAACCCCATTATTCCCACCCTTTTATTTGATCATTATTGAGAGATTAACTTCCGTTCGCTCCACTGTACCACGAGGTTGTTCGGGGCTCTGTGGCACTCTTCCAGCAGTGTCACTGCATTTTTTGTTCCTTCGCTGAATTTTTACAGCCGCGTTTGATGTTCATTTTAAAGCATCATTCCTCAAGAACTACAATTTGTCATTCGACCAAAATCGCCAGACTTTTCATTTAAAGTCTCCTCCATTGATATAAAAGGGGGGGAAATGAGAGTTTCAGCAGCAGATGAACTGAGATTCGGCCGAGTTATCATTTGTCAGCGTGTGGGGCACATGTGATCGAGGTAATGATAAGATTCAACAGCGCAACCCAACAGCTTTCATGCTAACATTTATTTGATGTTAGCTGCACAAAATTCCAGCGTCATTCCACTTCATTTCACAATCTGTCTTTTTTTGTTTTTGGCTTGTCTTTTTCTCCTATAGTTCTCCCTGGATGACAGTAACTTTGTCTGAAGTTCAAAATGCCTGCCTTTCTTATACCCCAAAAACCGGATTATCTCATTGGTTCGATGTTGGTAGAATAATCAATTCGAAATCGACTAGCTTTTAGTTTACTGAAACGTAATTGAAACTCGTTGGTTAAATTTGAATTGTTGTCAAAATAGCAACCATTTCAGGTACCGATTACACAGCCAAATGTTATATATTTTCAATATTCCAGTAAACTCTGACACTGCTCTCATACGTTCTCAGTGCAGAACAACATTCTACCTCTCTTAAAGGTACAGTATACACTTTCAACTTCATAACAATCTGGAATTCCATATCAGGCTGTCACTGGCCCACCACACACAAAACTAGAAATAAAGACGTCAAATAAAGGACAGTTATAAGTGAATGAGGGAGCAGTTAAATGTTGAGAAAGTGAGGACTGCAGATGCTGGAGATCAGAGCTGAAAATGTGTTGCTGGAAAAGCGCAGAAGGTCAGGCAGCATCCAAGGAGCAGGAGAATCGACGTTTCGGGCATGAGCCATTCCTGAAGAAGGGCCCATGCTCGAAACGTCGATGCTCCTGCTCCTTGGATTCTGCCTGACCTGCTACGCTTTTCCAGCAACACATTTTCAGAAGTAAAATGTGCCTTTTCACAGTAAAATGTGCCTTGTCACAGGGGATAGAGAAAGATACTGTACTAGCCAGCACACAGAAAGTAGTCAAGTATATTGCAGGAATCTTCGTCATAGGCATGAGAATTATTTTTTTTACATGACATGGTGATGTGGTAGACCTACATGTTAACGCCAAGAGCAGTAGCCTGTAGTGTTTAGTGAACTACAACCCTGCTTCAGACACTTTCATTCAGTGTAAAATCCATACCTGGCAGTGGCGGATTAAGGAACGTTCGAATACAGAGAGCAGAAGTAGAGGAGTGGGAAGAGCACAGAGGAATATTGGGCTGGAAACAGTAGTGGATTAATGGGGTGCAAGACCATGGATGGATTTGACAGCAAATCTGAGAATTACAAAATCAGTGGAGAGGCATCCTGAGATCCAAGGTAGATCAGTGAGTTTTATTTAGTCAGAACAGAAGGAAGTCAAGAAGGAAATGGCAGGCAGTTAATGAACATCGGTCACAGGAAAGCTTCTCAATATTCTTTTATTAAAGTTGTTGAGCAAGGCAATTAGAGAAATAAAATCAAGGGTATGATGCAAATTCAAGATACTTTACGAAAGTGTAGTCAGATTTAAACAGATTATTGAAGTTCTTTGTGGAGCTATCGTGGAGCTATGGATAAACCGCCATGTCCTGATCCATTCGTGAGCCTGTCAAACTTCTCTTGAAGGCTCCCTCCATCCTTAAACAATGCTTAATGAATGCTAGCACGTTTTCAACAATCAAATTGTATTTCGTGATGTTGTGTGGGACCTGATAAAACGCCTCCTGAACAAGCAAAACAGTGGGGTTCCAAGGTGAATTCCACTTCACAGGAGACTTTGCAGAGATCACATAACTTGAAAGATGACTCCCAGCGCATCCACATTCTCTCATTGTCTTCCTCTTTGTTCAAAATTCTGGGACGAAGCCTGTCTGGTCTATTTGACTCAAAGTTTAGTCCAGGTAACTTTTCAAGTAATACCTCTTTCCTGTTCTTTTTGTGCCCCTTGTTTCATATTTTGGGAAATTCAATATCCGAATGAAGGGCTCATGATTGGATGTTTACTGACGGGCTGTGTTTTTCCAGTACCACATCCTTCGACACTGATTGCAAGCATTTGCAATCCTCACTTGCTCCTTTTCCACAATCCTGACATTTGTAAAGTTTCTCACTGTGCTGATGATCTTGCCAGGCCAGATGATCTTCTGAAGCCTCGTCCACTCACACGTGCTCTGTTTATCCTGACTTTGAACGAAGTTTGTACCTTTCTGTTCAGAATTCCATAATATTCAGGTTAGGATAAATGATGTGACTCTGTCAGACTCTGCTGTGATTTTTGATCCAAATTTGCTGATTGCAAATCAATCCTTCTAATACCGTGTAAAATTGATTTGAAGCATATAATTGTGAGACAACCCATTCAAACATGCTCGGTCAAGGGCCTAAACAACTCTTTATGTGGCTCAGTGTCAGGTGTTTAGATTAGATTACATTACAGTATGGAAACAGGCCCTTCGGCCCAACAAGTCCACACCGACCCGCCGAAGCGCAACCCACCCATACCCTCCATTTACCCCTATACCTAACACAATGGGCAATTTAGCATGGCCAATTCACCTGACCTGCACATCTTTGGACTGTGGGAGGAAACCCACGCAGACACGGGGAGAACGTGCAAACTCCACACAGTCAGTCGCCTGAGTCGGGAATTGAACCCGGGTCTCTGGCGCTGCGAGGCAGCAGTGTGCCACCGTGCCACCGTGCCACCCGTGTTGCCTTTTTCATATTCCTGTGAATCATCTTGTATATTTTGATAGATGGAAGACGGGATAGAATTACAATCAGATGTTGTTGATTTGGATATCCATTGCAATTCCTTCATCATTTCCAGGTGTTTAACCTGTAACTCCTCACCTGCCAATGATCAGGAACCACGTGCACTACTGCACTGCAGCAGCTCAAAAAGATCATTCATCGACTTCTACACTGGCAATTGGAGATTGACAATATCTGCCAGTCTTGCTCAAGAAAGCGCTGGAAAGTGGGGTGAACTAATCTGCTCATGGAACCAGCTTGGGCACGATGCGCCAAATTACATTCTGTTGTAATCATTCGGTAATTGTGACTAAAATTAAAGAAACAAATACTCACACTTTAGTCCATGGATCTGTTTCTGTATCCACCACTCAGTGAGAAAGCAGCTAATCGTTGGAGCATCTGTACTTTCAGATTCAGTGTTGCGAGAAACACCTGCAAGAAAATAATAGTAAAATACTGCAGCAGCTGAACTATTTTTTGAAAAAGAAAAACAGGATATGCTGGATTAAATTAGTTGGTCTGTTTGTATGTGCAGGGAAAGAAGGTAGATGAATGTTTTAACGTGTGCAGACAGACATCAGGAAATAAAAATGAAGCAGATTTTCTGGATCCTTCAGATCTGAGAAGCAGAAGTAAAATGGAGTTGAGTTGTGACAGTCACAGGCTCCAGGGATGGTAATTGGTGGAAAACTCATAAAGACACAGTCGACAAGACTTATGGTAAAATAACAAAAAGGGGTGTATAAAATTCATCACTGTCAATCCAGTTGAGAAATTCAGAAGACTCAAATATACCTTGCTGAAAATGTGTTGCTGGAAAAGCGCAGCAGGTCAGGCAGCATCCAAGGAGCAGGAGAATCGACGTTTTGGAAACGTCGATTCTCCTTCTCCATGGATGCTGCCTGACCTGCTGCGCGTTTCCAGCAACACATTTTCAGCTCTGATCTCCAGCATCTGCAGTCCTCACTTTCTTAACAAATATACCTTGGTTTGGGTTTGGTGTGTGCAAATGCTCTCCTCTGAACTCATTCTAAATGCAGTTTCGTAAACCCATCTCTACCAGTCCACGAGAGAAACCCACAATCATTGTGTCCTGGTCAAAGTCTTGTTCCATGTACTCTGCTATCCTGTAAAGTTGGCAGACGTTATCCGAAGTCCAAATGGCACTCCGTCAGCGCCTAATAACACCGGATCCAATCCTCACGCCACCTAAACATGCTTAAGAGAGGATAAAGCAAACATGACTGATAAGAGAAGTCAGGGGGAGCACAGAAACAAAAGCAAAAAAAAAACATCTGATGTAGATTAGTGAAACCTAAAGCATTGGGAAGACTTTATTAACGAGCAAGAACAGCTGAAATGGCAAGATGAGTTATTAAGATTTAGCACATAGGTGAGTGAGCTTGAAATATAAAGAATGTTGCAAGAGTTTGTTCACATATTTAAAAGTTTACAGAGAGAATAGTAAGGTAAAAACAATGACTGCAGATGCTGGAAACCAGATTCTGGAGTAGTGTGGTGCTGGAAAAGGACAGCAGTTCAGGCTGCATCCAAGAAGTAGGAAAATGCGACGTTTCGGGCAAAAGCCCTTCATCAGGAATACAGGCAGAGCGCCTGAAGGGTGGAGAGATAATAGAGAGAAGGGTGCAAATTGGAGCACTGGAGAAGACGTAATGGGGAACAACGAAATGGTGCAGGTGAGCACGTACATTGCATCAGTTTTCACAGTGGAAGACAACAACAAAATACATGAATTAAGAGGCGCGTAGAGAAGAAGTGAATGAAATGCCAACACTAATGAGAAGATGCCGGGAAAGCTGCAAGGTCTGAAGGAATTAAATAACTGAGACCCGATGTACTGCATACCCGATTTCTGAAGGAGATTGCTGAGGAGATTGTCGAGGCAATGTTGGTGATCAGTTAGGAGTCACTGGCGTCAGAGTGGATCCCAGATGACTGGAAAGTTTTAAATGCAACACCCCTGCTGAAAGAAAGGGGAGAGGCAGACACAGACGACTGTCGGCCATGCGAACGACAGTGTTGCACAGAACTTGGAAATGGATGGTAAAATAGAGCAAAGTCTGCATGTCTTCATCAATTGGACGTCATGTCTGACAGCTATGCCAGATCTCTTTGAGGAAGTACAAAGCAAGTAAGACAAAGCAGAGCCAGTGGACGTGATCTAATTCAATACTCATAAGTCATGTGATAAGGTGCCATACAGCATACTGCTAAATAAGATAAGAGCGTGCTATTAGTGACAAGGAGGGGATCAGCTGATAGGCTGAGTGAGAACAGAGGGGTCCTTTACAGGATGGCAGCCACTGACTTCTAAGACGTGCACAGCGAACGTTGTTGAGAGCATAACTGTTCACGTTATACATTAAACATCTGGACAAAGGAGCAGAGTGCATTGTCGCTACATTTGCAGTTGACACAAACGAAGTTGGAGAGACAGGTCGTGTCAAGAAAGCTGGGAGACTTCATAAGGACCTGGGCAGACGCAGAGAGTGTTCAAAGAATTGGCAAATGGAATACAATATGGGATGTGTCAGGTTATGCAATATGAGAGGAAGAAGGCAGACTTCGACTAATTTCTGTTCATGAAAGCCTTTAGAAATCCCAAGCGCAAAGTGATTTGGGAGCCCTAGATCAGGCAGGTTCAGTTGGAATTAAGGAAGGAAAATTCAATTTTATAATTTATATCAAGGGGCCTCGAATGCAAGAACAGAGATGTCCAGTTGGGGATTTATATAGTTGTGGCAGACCGCATTTGGAATATTGCAAGAAGTTAGGCCCGATATCGAAGGGTAGAGTCAGAGTCATACAGCAGTTTAACAGACCATTCACTCCATATATACCATGCGGAACACATTGCCAAATTAAAATAGATCCGCCTGCCTGCATTTGGCCCATATACCTCCAATATATTCCTAATCAGTTACTTATCCAAATGACTTTTAAATAATTTAACTGTACCTGCATCCATCACTTCCTCTAGAGGTTTGACCAAAGTGACCAAAGTGCAGAAAACAAAAGCTGCCCATCATGTCCTTTATAAATCTTCCTTCTCGTACTTTAAAAATATGCCCCTAGATTCGAACTCCCTCACCTTTGATTGTAATCTTATTTATGCTCCTCATGATTTTACAAATTTCTATAAGGCCATACGTCGAAATCCTCTGCTCTACTGAAAAAAAAAACGCAGCCTATTTTAATAACAGAAAACTTCCATTCATGACATCATCCTGGTAAATACTTTCTGAACCCTCACCAATTTAATAAAATCCTTCTCATAACGAGGAAACCAGAACTATACACAATACTCCAGAAGATGTGTTGACATTGGAAAGGGTCCGAAGAAGATTTAAAAGAATGATCCTGGGGGGAGGAAATGCTTGTCATAAAATGTTGAAAACTCGGGGGCTGTACTTGATGCAGTTTAGAAGTTTGAGGAGGATCTAATTGAAACTTATACAATACAGAGAAGTGTAATTAAAGTGGCTGTGAAGAAGTTTTTCAAATAGCACGAGAGACCAGGAGCCGACTGCAGAGTCTCAGAGAGAAAGGATGACCATTTGAAGTGAGATGCGGAGGAGTGTATTCAGCAAGAGGGTAGTCATTCTTTGGAACTCTTTGCCAAGTCATTGCGAATATTCAAGATAGACATAGATAGGCCCCTGATTGATGAGGGGATCAACAGTTACAGGAGATGGTTTATAGCAGAATAATGAGGTTGAGAAACATATCAAACATGACCAAATAATGGAGAGGTCTCGATGGGTTGAATGGCCTAATTCTGCTCCTTTATCTGGTGGCCTTCTCGCTTTTGCGTGTGACTTCAATCTGCCCATAGACTGAGCAAGTCAGATGAGTAACAATCCTATGGAGGAGACGTACCTGGTATATGTATGAGATGGTTTTCTGAGTCGCTATATTAAGGGCAAAAATGGAGAACAGAACACCCTCGATTACGTACTGTTTACTGGCCATTGGTTGATTAATTTATTTGGCTGGTCGACGAGATTACGATGAAGAATGACAGCAACAGCATGTGCACAGTTCTCGTACTGGCCTCATGAAGTACCCACATTCTCAATCATGTGCCTTCCCTGAGACACAACGACTCTCAAGTTAAAGCACCATCAGTCAACTCGTGCGATCTCTCTCTCTCCCTCTAATGAGACAGCAGGGCTGAGAATATGTCAACTTTGATTTCAAAGCTTTATTTGCATATATGACAAGGAATAATTGACAATCTATCTCTATGCTGTCCCTAATGGAAGAGTGAAGTCAGTGAGAGAACTCTTCATGAAGGTGGAGAGCGATAGAGCTGACTGAGATTATGAGCCGAAATCTAAATAGAAGAAATGACACTGATATGAAGCGTGAGCAGGGTACAACGAATTGGGGAACAGAAATTAAAGGGAGGACAAGCAATTAAAAAGCATTTGCAGGAACTGCAACTGCTTCTCATTCCTGTCTGACACAAAGAAAACGGGAAACATGGGATATTAGAGCATTGCACTGCACTCAAGGAGGAGGCTTACAAATCGGCTGAAAATATCAGCAGACATGAAGACTGGGAGTCGTTCAGATATCAGCACAAGATGAAGAAGAATTAATGCAGAGGGAAAATTTCGTTTAACAGTAAGCTTGAGAGAAGCATATAATGAATTGTTAAAACTCCTGAAGGTATTTGAAGGTAGAAAAAAACAATTATTGAAAACAAGTCCCTTCCAATGAGAAACAGAGGATGTTATAATGTGGGATAAATATATGGCATACCAAATAAATATGTATATTGATTATGTCAACACAAATGATGACACAAGTAATATTCCTAAAATGTTGGGAAGAAAAGGAGAGGGAGGAACTGAAGGTAAACAGTATTATCAGGGAGTTGGTTTGTGGAAATTGATGAGATTAAAAGACAATAAATTCCACCAACTGCGAATCAAACACCAGTGTACTTCAAGCCACCCTAAATGCAGTGAATGCTTTCTGTAACTTGAGTGCGGAGTCTAACTAGAGTACATTAATTGTCATATTTCAATATTCTATCGAATCTGAAACGATATCTATGGAGTGGAGGTCAGTTAATGTGACCCCAATATTTATAAGAGGAAGTAGCGAGAAAACATGGAATGACAGAAAAGTTAGCCTAACACTAGAAAACAGGAATTAGATTGGACAGAAACAATATAAATTTACGAAAGTAAACTAGGAAAGGAGATCTCGTCTTCTTGTACACAAATCCCTGAACATAAGCATGCAGGCGCAGCAGCAGGTGTGTTAGCCTTTGTACTGAGAGGATTTGAACAAAGGAGCATTCAAGACTTGCTGAAATTGTGCAGGGTCTTGTTGACACCACAACCTAGAGTGTTGTGTGCACTTATCTGAGAAAGAATATTCTCCATGCAGAGAATGCACAACAAAGGTTTACCAGACTGATTCATGGGGTAGCAGGACTGATGTGTGAGGATTCGTTAGGATGAAAATCACTCAAGTTTAGAATGATGAAGTTGGATGACACGGAAAAGAATAAAATTCTAAATGGTACGAATAAGGTAAATGCAGGAAGGATGCTTTCAATGACCAGGGCGTCCAAACCATAGAGGGTGGGGAGGTGGCTTCACTCCTAATAATATGGGGTAGTCCATTTAAGACTGAGATGAGGGTTTTTTTTTTTTAATCAAATACTGGTTACTCAGTGAAATTTGCTGCCACAGAAAGTAATTAAAGCCAGAACGTGGAATGTTGACAAGATGAAGATATCTGTAATTTTGAGTGCAAGAGGGATCAAAAAGTGTAGGCCTAAAGAGTTTGCAGGTTACTGCGCAGAATGATCAGCCAAGATCAGACTGAATTAGGGAGAAGGATCAAACATCACAACAAGCCAGTCCTGTTTAAATTTTTCATCCCTCCATTCTGTTAAAGGTGGGATATAAAAACCAATTGTTTTTAACTGACACAAATATCAGTAACACATTATCTAGATTTTAAAAATAATCCTGTAAATACTTACCAAACAGCAATCGGGGCGTAATTTTAGCATACGAACTTCAGCAGTTCGAGGAGGTGCAAAGAAATTGTTGAGGTTCGTACACTGGCTGTTCTGTATCTCAATTTCATTCCAGTTCTCAAATTACTGAATGTTCTGACAAAAGCGACATAGTATGTATGAAATAAGTAAACGTCTTTAAAATGTTGCTGATACTGGGTGGAAGGAGTAGTAGGAAAGGGTGGGGAAGGGGATCCGTGAGAAAAACAATGGGTCGGGTTTTTGTTGAGCGATTGGCAACGAATGACTCCACATTCCAAAACTCCCGCGACCCGCTATGGTGCTCAGGAGTCCTGTCCCTCCACTTCCTGCTCCATTCTTTCCGTCTCTGACAAATTTACAGTAAGGTAAGGGACAGAGGTGTTCATGGGGTACACTTTCCCATCAATCCCAGTCACGAATACACACCCAAGCGTCTCCCAACAACACCACATCCTCATGGACCACAGCAATAATTTCAAACAGTATCATTTATTTTCAGCTCTATTAACACTAAAGATAGATAAACCAGCAGTGGCCTGATAAATTAAAAAAAACTGAAACAGGAATAGCGATCGCTGACTGGGGCCTGTTTCTGGGGAAGAAGACTCAGGCTCTCTGTGGCTTAATTCGCGGCCCCAGATACACTACGTTTGGGTCTTGAATCGTATAATGACCAAACATGAAACCTCTAACTGGGCTATAGAACCTGGCGCTTTGCTCCCCTTTAGACCTCACTCACCGACTGTCGATTGGAGACGACAAAATTTCGTTCCAATGATCGCTCGCCACAAGCATGCTCACAGTTCATGTTAACCCTATGCATGCTGCAGGACCCATCCCAACTGATGCCATATAATGTCCAACAGCGAAGAGGCGGACCTATAGGACCAAGCTGGAGGCACTGGTCCTCCAACCAATCAGAGAAACCCATGGGCATGCTGGGGGCTCTCATAAATCAGAGAATGTTGTTGGGTTAAACTAATCTATCCAGAACGTCCACACCCCAACGCTCAAAATATGCTTGAAAAATTCTTCCAGTTCAAAGCACAATTGTTAATGATAACCCTGTTCCCTTTCCCCCAGGCGAAAGTGAGGACTGCACATGCAGGAGATCAGAGTCAGCATGAGAGTGGTTCTCAAAAAGCACAGCAGGTCACGCAGCATCCGAGGAGCATGAAAATCGAGGTTTCAGGCAGGCACCCTTCATCAGTAACCTTTCACGCAGCAAACTTATGATCAATATTGCTACTATCCCTTATATTCCTTCATGCCCAGTTTTCATGCACAGCGGTCTCACAGAACCTTGGTATTTTGTTTCGCCAATCCACATTTATCTGATCGTTTTGGATTAGCATCATCAAGACTTCTTCTTAACTCAACAAAAAAAATGCAGACAGTTCCCCACAATTTTCTATGAACAGTTCTATTTTAGCTTTCCTGAATAAAACACATATTTCTTCACGTGACACCTCATTTTATCTGATATGACCGTTTGCAACATGTTGCATACAACTTTAAACGGTTATCCTGTCAGTACTGAATTAATTGACAAAACGTTTATCATGGTAAACTGAAAGCGTGCATACCTTTTAAAGATGAGAAAATGTGTCTGAATGAGTAGTGACTTGGACATTAGTTATCGTGAATTTGAGGGGGTAGGTATAGGACAGATGTTAGGGGTAGGTTCTTTACTCAGCGAGTCGTGAGTTCATGGAATGCCCTGCCAGTAGCAGTGGTGGACTCTCCCTCATTATGGGCATTTAAGCGGGCATTGGATAGGCATATGGAGGATAGTGGGCTAGTGTAGGTTAGGTGGGCCTGGATCGGCGCAACATCGAGGGCCGAAGGGCCTGTACTGCGCTGTATTCTTCTATGTTCGAGAATACAAAGTAAGGACAATCAGTTTGTGATGGTGTTGATATCTACCACACTTTCAGAAGCTGCCAGACAAGCTGAATACTTCCAGCGTTTTCTTATTTTTAATATATATCAGATTGCCAGTATTTGGCTTCTGCACTTGTTCTTGGGACGAAAGGGATGAAACGTTCTGGGTCGAAAGCAGGAGCAGTCACCTCCTTCAGTCATGCAACTCCCAGCTTTCCTCTTGTTTTTTTGTTTTGTGAAAACACTATCTGGCTTTAAAATTGGATTTTAATGATAATCTAACTGTTTACATGTCAGTCTTTCTGCTCAAATATGAAATTAAAAAATTACATCAATTTATATCAATTTCACAATTTATGTGTGCATGTCCCGGTCAGAATTCTGCTTCTAAGGAGAAGGCAGAATTCCATATTGGTAACAGTAAATGCTAACGATTTGCAGGTCATGGCTGTGAGAGCACGGAATCCAAATTACTCGCCTTACAGGGATAGTTTCTGTTTCTTTCACCCTGGACACTGTCTGATGCGGCATTACAGACTCCTATCCTTCTGCACATGATGCCTTCAGTTCTGTCTTGGTTTTGTTAAGACTCGTTTCTAATACACAGGATATCCAATCATCTATTATGTTGCAGTTTCTAAAGAGTGAGAATCCTTCTCTCAGAGCACACTGCCTCCGGAGCTCAAAGCTTAGATAGGGGAGGAACATGGACAGGAGAATGGCTGAATGCTTCCTTTCTTTGCTGTAACCTGACTCTGGTGTTGAAATCTGAAATGAGACAAAATAAGCCAATTGAGTGAAATCCTACTTTCTGGCCGATCTGTCCTGAGGCCTCAGTCACTTCGCCAGAACATTTGTGTGTGTTTGCCTCTCTAAATGAAATGGGGTTCAGATCACCGAGGGGGTGTGAACATAGGTTTTCCATCTTAAACCTCAGTCGCATACATTGTAAAACGTGACTGGATAACAGCATTGCGACGAGTGCTTGAAACATTTGAAAATACACGGGGCAGGCCAAGTGCTGAAAACTTGGATGATGCGTCTCTTTCCATTCTGCAAACAATCGATGACTTGCTCAAACTTATGTCCTGATAAATAAAACGCCATATGCTTTGGAATTAAGAAGCAGTCCAACAGCTTGGGAGGCTGCGCTGGGGGTGTAATGGTTAAGAGTCAGTGTTTTCTTCACCGCGGCCAGAGTTGGGTGCCTGGTCAGTGAGAGTGACAACAGCGAGAGTGGAGCAGCTCTGATGGGAATGCTTTCAACATCTCAGATCAGCTCGTGCCAAGAGAACATCAGAGTTCATGTCCCTGCTCCTTCAAGAAGGGGAAGGTACCTTGACAGTCTCTGCTCAGTCGGTCAATTCACCCTTCTTTCCCTCCCACAGAGTTTCTAAAGATTCACAGATTTGAAGCGGGTCTCTGTTTAATTGTTTCCTTTGCACTCCCACGGGTTGTAGGTATTGGTTTGGTTTGAAATTGATCATGTGCACAAGAGCAGCGTGCGAGACGATTCTATCTTCCCCTCCTCTGACAGCGCTGTGAGGTTGACTCTGATGTTCTCGGTTGCATTCATCGATCGGAGACATTAATTGGTATATTAAGAAGTGCCACAAATAATTACAAACAGAATGAAATTCTTTCAAATGTTCTGGCTACAAAGTACTCAGAAACTGCTCATTTTTGAGAGGTATTTTGGAAAACCAAGGTTAAGAAGATAAACAACTTGCGTTGCAAGATGCTTCTAATGAAGTCGTCAATTTTTTTGAACGATTTGGTGGAATTGGGTTGATCATTTTTGTACTTTCTATTACCCCACCGAACTACTCTTTAAAAACGAAACTGATTAACAAAGAATTGTGGTGTAATCGACGATACTTACAAGTGGACAATAGATTGAACGTGGGCATGGTGCAATTCTGTGATGATATCAGGGACAGGATAAACAATTGTAACCGTTCACAGGGTGAATAACTAGTAAAAATAATCAACTTCACCACTTCACTCCAATAGACCCCACATTGTCAAGTGGACAATTTCGCAAAGAAAACACACTTGTTCTCATGAAGCTTTCATTCCCCCTGTGTCTGCGCAGCCATTCAATGGGATTACCGCTAATCTGGTAACATTTATCTCTACTTTCGTGCTTTTCCTCGATAGCTCGAGGTAAACTTGAGCTGAATAAAAAAGTCGTGTATTCTCATTAATTTGGGATTTTCGCGGCCGTACCACTCAGTTTCTCTGAATGGTAACTGAGAACATGTGATCGTTGTCAGCAGTGGTTACTTCCACATGTGAGGTAACTGGTGAAGTAAATGATGTTAAACTACATGACTATTGAAACATGCATTTCAACAATATCCCAGACTATCCTCTCACCCGATGATATTCTATGGAAAACAGTTCATCTCAGTCGTCAACATACTCAATGATGGAAACTACACAGCATCTAGAAATATCGAAGTTAAAGCTTCAGCCCATTCTGAGTTCCAATATTTCGTTCCAGACTTCGCCAAGTGGTCTTCTTCTGTTTGTGTTGCTGTTTCTGACTTATCCTCTGCCACTGTAGGTATTTTTAAGTGCATTGGTTTGCGTGATGCCGCGTTAGTATTCAGTGGTCAATACTTTGCTTTATGGCTGAATCAGTACGTTTCGAATTCGAGTCATGGTGCGTAATATTTTCCCCATTTTACGCTGGGTGACATGTACTAAATCCACACAGCATGGAATCAGTTGTTTTCACATGCAAACATTCTCCAAGGTGATGATTTTCTTCCTTCAGAACCTGCTCTCTCACATTTCAACGTGTTCTATATACAAGGATTCGAAACCACCCATTGTCGAATATTTTTGTTTTTTCTCCCGCACTTACTGACCCTCCTATTGATCTCCTCTCCAAGTTGCCTCAGGCACTGCGCAATCTAACACTTACTTTCACATTGACCCCATTCAATCTGTGACTCTGCAGTCATTGTGGCTGAGTGCACGTGCTCCAATTTCAGCATTGGCAACTTCAAACTAATCGATCGTGTTCGATGACGTGGTTGTGTGATCAAAGCTCACGGAGCAACTTTAACTGACACGAACCAGAGATTCTTGGAGCACCCGTATCAGGAAACGAGAAGAGTTCAGTGAATTGGCCATGCTAAATTTCGCGTCGTGTTCAGGGATGTGTAAGTTAGGCGCTTGAGTTAGGGGTAAATACAAAATAAAATGTCAGGAGAATAGGTCAAAGTTGAGTTATTCTTCGTAGGGTCAGTGTGGACTTGTTGAACTGAACGGCCTTTTTCTACACTGGAGGAGTTCCATGGTTCTATGAAAAGAACACAGGATAGTACTGAGCAAAATAGAGTTTGTTGGAAAAGTGTTGTGACTTTTGATCATTTATTTAATTTGCTCATTCGGCTCCAAATAGACTATTGTGCGCAGTCTGCAAGTCACTTTACAAAGGAGATGTGATCGCACTGGTAACGGTTTAGAAGAGATTTTTCAGGATATTGTCTGGGCTGAGGAGTTTCAGTGAAAAAGAGAGTTTGGTCTGATATTTTTCTGAAAGCAGATGGAATTGAAAGGAGACACGATTGAGATGTAAAAGTGACGGGGGATATGGAAAGGGTAAACTATAAGAAACGTTTCTGCTTGCTGAAGAGATCAATCATCATGGAGGCAGAGATTGAAGAGGCAGAAAGGTTTGAGTATGTTTTTTGGAAAAAAAAACCTTCTCAGCAATCGGTTGTACGGAATATTGAACTCACAGTTAGGGTCAGAAACACTCATCAGATTAGATTATTTACAGTGTGGAAACAGGCCCTTCGGCCCAACAAGTCCACACCGACCCGCCGAAGCGCAACCCACCCATACCCACTTTTACCTAACATTACGGACAATTTACCATGGCCAATTCACCTGACCTGCACATCGTTGGACTGTGGGAGGAAACTGGAGCACCCGGAGGAAACCCACGTAGACACGGTGAGAATATGCAAACTCCACACAGTCAGTTGCCTGAGGTGGGAATTGAACCGAGGTCTCTAGCGCTGTGAGGCAGCAGTGCTAACCACTGTGCCACCGTGTCGCCCATCACTTGACGAACTATTCAGATGTGATTTTTTTGATGCCATCACATAGCTATAGGGTCAGTGGTTTTAAATGAATTAGGATAGTGAAATAGTTGTTATTGTCCAGTCCCGGCATAGAGGCTGAGGGGCTTCTTTTTTTTCCACAGTTGCCCTGGGTAGTACGTCTGCCTGGCATTGCGTCAATCAGAGGCTCAGTTACACATTGAGGAAAGTGCTTGCCTTTTCAGGCAACTCTGTAGTTAACACTGTTATCTCTCTGCTCCAGGAAACGAGTTTTTATTTGAACCTGCAGTGATTGATAATGTGGAGTTAGAACGTTCTCCCGCATAGGTTTCCTTGGGCTGATTAGGTTACTTCAAAGTGTCCAGTGATGAGCATGTGAGGCAGACGTTAAATAATTGCTCACCTTCTCAAAGTGCTTAATAAGGTTTGTGAAGCACAAACTACTCTTCACAAAATCGAATTGACTATCCCGAATCAACTTTTTCCTGATGAGATGATCATAAATCCTATCTCTCGTAACTTTTTCCAAAAACTTTAGCTACATCGAAACTAAGGCTCATTGTTCCACAATTATCAAAGTTTTCTCTGCTCCTCTTCTTGGAGAAGGGTTCAATATTTGGTAAGTTTGAGTCTTCTCGCACTAATCACATAGACACAGACGGCACAAAGTTCAGAGTTAAAAGTTCAGCAATTTCCACCTACGATTCCCAGAGAATCCTTGGATACATCCCATCAAGCCCAAAGGACAGATCTATTTTCACACTTTCAAGAATTGCGAACACAAATTCCTTCCGAACATCAATTTCGAGTACTCTAATAGATTGTATCTGAGTATTCTCCTCGACAGAATTGTCTTTTTTCATATCTGACACAGATGAAAAATATTCATTCAGCGCCTTTCCTTTCCTCGGACTCCACGGACAACGTCCCACGACGGTTCTTGACAGTTTTAATCGTATCCTAGTCATTTATTTCTTCCTGAACTACCAATAAAAGCTTCAGGGTTTTCCTTCATCCTGCCAGCCATAGACATCGCATATCCCCTTTTCGCTCGACGTAGCTCTCTATTTCGGCCCTTCCTGGCTAGTTTTTAATTTTCAAGCACCCGCCCTGAGAATGAGCATCTCATCTTAACATAAGCCTCCTTCTCCCTCTTGACAATAGATTCAAGTTCTTCAGTAGACACGGCTCCCTGGCTCGACCACATATTCCTTGCATGACCCAAACATACTTTTCAAGGACACGCAGTGGCTCCTCCCTGAAAACGCTCCAGATTTCAGTTGTACCGAACCGCTGCAGATAATTTCTCCATCCTATGCATCCTAACTGATGCCTAATCACCTTTTTCCCAGCAATGCCTCTTGCCCTGCAGTATATACATATTCCTATCACCAAAGAGCTCACTTCTCTCCAAATCGAACAGATGGCTTGGTTCATGACCCAGTACCAATTCCAATGTGGCTTTGCTTCTTGTAGGCCTGTCTATATGCTGTGTCAGGAAACCCTCCTGCACACATTGGACAAAAACTCACCGATCAGATTTACTCAAAGTATAACCTTTCCAATCAATATTTGGAAAGTTAAAGTTCCCCATGACAGCTACCCCGTTATTTTCGCTCCTATCCAGAATCATCTTTGCACTCTTTTCCTCTATATCTCTGGAACATTTCACTGAGCTATTGAAAACTCCATTCACAGTGATCTCTCGTTTCCTGAGTCTAATATCAGACCATTCTAGTTCAGTAGACTCCGCAGAGTGATCATCAAATAACCTTTTTGCTCCCGTAATTCTGTTCCTGGCTAATCATGCCACACCTCGCCCTCCTTAACCACCTTCTTTGTTCTTACTGAAAAATCGAAACTGCGGCACCAGGAACACCCAGTCCTTTCACTGCTCCATTCATGTCTCTGTAATGGCCACAACTTCGAAGTCCCAGTTAATAGCGCATTTTATAAGTAAACCGACCTTATTCCAGATGCTCCTGGCGATGAAGTAAACGCACTTCAAACGATCTTCATCCTTGCCAGTACACTCTTGCAAACCTGAAAACCGATTTATGTCCTCACTACTCAAAACCTCCTGTTAGCTTGAGCTGATGAATTCGTTTAAACCCTCATGAAGTGCATGAGCAAATTATCACTCCCACCACAGTATATTGGTTCTCCTGTGGTTCAGGTGAAAACCATCCTATTTGTCGAGGTACCTCCTACTCCAGAATAAGACCCAATTGTCCATGTATCCGAATTCCCCCCCCCCCTTCCACCTCCCGTACCATCCCGGTAGCCACATGTTCAAAAGCTCTCTCCCTATTCTTCATCTCTCTACGACGTGTCATGGGTAACAAATCAGAGTGAACATCTCTGTTTGATCGAGATCGAAGATGTCACTTTAGCTCACTGAATGTCTGCCTTATATCTACATGCCTTTTCTTGACTATGATGTTGTTGCATGTGTGGACCATGACTTGGGAGTACTCCCCCTCCCCCTTAAGAATCGAAAAACCACGATGTGAGACATCACAAACCCTGGGAGCTGGGAGGCAACACATCAGTCATAAGTGTGTCCCCGATCCACTGAATCTGCAATCTGTTTCCCTCACTATGAAGTCTACAAAAATAATGCTCTCTTCCTCTGAGCAACAGGAACAAACTCTGTGCTAGAGACCTGTACCCCATGTTTTAACCCTCCTAAGTCATTCCCCCTCAAAAGAATCAATAACGGTATGCTGTGCTTGTAACCGAAGAGCACGGCCACAGTGGTTGCATGCACTGTCTGCCAGTTCCCTTTTCGTTTACCGATTGAAACCCATTGATCATTTTCTAGTACCTGAGGTGTTACAGCCTGCCTATAACTACTCTCAATTATCTCCTCATTCTCTTGAATGATCCAACGTCCAGGTCCAGTTTCCTTCGACACTTCCCAAGAAACTAGAGTTGGGTGCACTTCCCACTGATGCAGATATCTGGGACATTATTCGTGGCTCTTACCTCCCACATTCTACGGGAAAAACATTCATTTGGCCGACCATCAATTCCCAACGTTCTGAATACTTACACACATCCACACACACACACACACACCCATTTACACAAACACACACAGATATATATCTATATATATACATATATAAATAAAAATGCGTTTGTGCATGCATGCATGTACGTGTGTGCATATATATTTAAAAGTTGCAAAAGAACGTTGAAGAAAACAGAATTTACTTTAAAGATCTAAGTTCTGATTTTGTGGAGTGCTCTGTCCTTGGGAAATGCCTCCGTTACTTATGACCACCCAGAAATACTCCCAGGAGAATATCCAACTCTCAATACAGAGGTGACGTTTGAGATGGATTCGCTTTCTCATAACGCTGATCCTACACTGTGTTAAATTGTGAAAATGACTCTTATCTCGTTTCATGTTATTGCAATTGCTGCAAACTCATGCAGGTTATTAAAACAATACATAAAAAAAGAAATTTATCTCGTTGGACATTTTCAATGTTGTTGGAAAAACTCGAATCGAAATGATAAAGTTTTTTTTCAATAACTGCTGTGAAGCTTCGTGAATTGATTCACGAATATGTTTCGAGACATGTCACTGGATATTTTGGGGGGAGCTAGTGAGCAGCAAATTCACTCAATCCCTTAACTGTGATTGCAGCCAACTGTCCAATGCAACAGATGGAAAAAAAAGGTGCGTTTCTCAGCAGGTCAGTTCCAACTCACTATGGTATAATTTCCCTTTGATTCTCCCCATCGTCTAATAGATTAGGTGAGTAGGGATGTCAGGATCCTAATAGAAAACTGAGACGTTGTTAGAATTAATTTCACACTTTTGGTATCACTTTGTATCGTAAAACAATTATGCAGTGGTCTGAGCAAGGCAGCTTCCCTTAAATGCTGAGCTAACACAAACAGTTAAGTTCTTCTAATATTTATAGAAGTTCACTTAGATCGAGCTGTTAAACCGTTCATAATATTTTTCCACACTTAGCCGTATTCAATTGTAGGTGTTATACAATTTCTTTCCAATTAACGTTAACCAATTAGACAGTGTGCACTTAACACACTGCGCAGACTCTCTGTCCCGGTTAAATTCATTCCTTTTGTGTCTGTACGCGCCTTTACAAATATTTTAGAGTTAGCTTCTGAAATTACTTTTCTCTGAAAAATATCATTCCCGATTTCAATTACTGCAGAATGAAAAAAAATCATGCCGTGCTCCAAACTTTTCTTTATCATTCATCACTTGTTTCGAAGTTCTGAACTCCAGTTATAGATCTATCTGTCTGAGGGAAATTCCTTCCTGTTTCCTCTCACCAAATTCAGATCATCTGGCAAACTTCCATATGGACGCCACTCAGTTTTACCTGGTTTCACGCCACGTGATCTATTGGTCTGTTCCACCTCTCCATGAACGCCCACCTTGTCTTTACTAATGGATTTATCCCCCAGGATCTCAGTGGCTTCCTTTGCATTGTTTTTGTTTCCAAGTAAACGCTGTTTATTCTTCCAGACGTCATCTGATTCCAGGCATATCACTCCATGTCTTTTGTCAGGTCTTCATATCCCAGTAATATCCATCTTCAGAAAGGATGCTGTGTCCAATTCAACACTGACAAACCCACTCTAATACTGTATAATGCCATTACCAGTGTAGGGAGGATGGGAGCTATTTCAGTCACAGGTGATTCGTTTGGTTGTTGCATAATACATCAATCCCTGACGGCGAAATGACTGTTATTCCTCACTTTTCTCCCTTCTCTGAAAATTATGAGGAGCATGGATAGGGTAAATAAGCAAAGTCTTTTCCCAAGATGGGGGAGTCCAGAACTAGAGGGCATAGGTTTAGGGTGAGAGGGGAAGTATATAAAAGAGGTTTAAGGGGCACCTTTTTCACACAGATGGCGGTAGTGTATGGAATGAGCAGCCAGAGGAAGTGGTGGAAGCTGGTACAATTGCAACATTAACATTTAAGTCACCTTACCTGCAGTCGACGCAGTTGGAGTCAAAGTAGGTCTCTGGCGCTTTAAGGCAGCAGCACTAACCAGTGAGCTATCATGCGGCCCTGCAGTAAAATTGCAAGTCACATGCAAACGCGTGTGAAATGTGATTCCTATCAGAGATGCTCTGCTTCTGTTGTTTTCCCTGTCAGGAACAATAAATCCTGATTTCCTGCCCAGGAAATGAACCCAAACCACAATGGTGGAAGTGCTGAATCATAACCTCTAATCGACCAGGTTGCACGGCTTGTGCAATTGCATCTTTTGTTTACATAAGAGCTTTGTTTTCCTGTCATGAGAAGTTTCTTCCAAAAAAAAAGATGTTCGTGACACACGTGGTTTTACAGCATAGAATAATGCACGATGTCAGTTCCAGTCATCAAACATCCATACGTTCTCACTTCCAGTTTGCAGTGCTTGGCCCGCAGTCCGGTGTCTGAAGTATTCAGCTCAATGAGACTTTCCCTGCAAACCATTAACCTCAAATGAAACGACGTACGGGAGTGAAGTCAGATTCTGTTAAATTTATTCGTGACCCGAAAAAGAACTGAACTTCATTTTTACCCAGAGAGGGAAATATACAGACACATCGCGCGAGAGTGACAAAAGCTTCAGGAGAGACTGAATTATGAGGAATTTCACCATTTGGCTTCTTCTTCCTTCAATTTAGACTTTAAAACCCGAGCCTGCTTACGTAATCAAAGGGGTAAACAGGCAGCAGGCTGCCATTCGAGGACAGGCCTTGCCATGAACAATTGATACACGCTGACAGTATGCCGCCTGAGGCAGCCTCCTGCCTGTTTTCTCTGGATTCCCGAAGTCGTTTTCCGAAACAGAAACACTAAGCCGCTTCCCTGTACGTTTCCTCCCCAACTGTTTTCCCCGTTTCTGTATGGCATCTGCAGTTTCACGGTGTTCTTCCTGCCAAACTGGAGCATTCTTCGCGTCAGCTGCTTGTTATTCTCATGTTCATCGAAGTGGAACACAGAAGTGGAATTGCAAATTCAAACAGATTAGCCCTGGAGAGAATGGCTTCACGATATTTCATCAGAAAGAATTCCGAACAACAGTGAGAAAGCACGTTCGGATGTTTGTTGCAGGAAATGTGAGAAACGCAGCAAAGACCCAGTGGGACTCGAGCTCATGGCCACTGGCAAACAAGACTAGACCTCTAATCACTGAGCTGCAGAGCCACGAGCGAAAGTGGTGCTTTTATGCTGACATAACAATGACGACCTCTAGCAGAATAAATTTCCATCAACCGAGGTTTGTGATGCAACCGAAGTTTTGTGGTGTAAAATACTACTTTAAACCGACTTGTTTGATCACTTATTTGATATCGCACTTTGTCAGCTTCCCAATATCTCGTGATGCGACAGCAATCAAAATTTGCTTAAACTCCCTTCAGAGGAAAAGCGTTCAAGTTTCCATATATGAAAGGCACGATGCAGTGTTGACACACACTACTGGCGTTGACTTGAACACGTATCACAGGTTTTGTTCATCACTTGGTGAGTAACACCTTTCGTAACGGCATTATGAGATCTCCTTCATGAAGGAATCTCATGCTTTATGGCCTTGATGCATGAAATTTCGGGCGCCAGACATAAAACAGTTAAAATCGAGCATGATCAAAAGGATGGAATTCGAGGGAATGCAGATATCTGAGACAGCTTTATTTATAAAAGAAATCTTGAAAATCGGATTCGCTGTCTGGCTTGGCATTTAGTGACCATTTCTAATTGTTCTTGAGTGGGCTTTAGGACATTACAACGATAGATGTAGCAGAGACAGTGAAAAGATTTGAATAAAATGACGAAAAAATTTAAGAATTCGCTGAGCTGTGATGGGTGAACAACCACTGTTGTGAATACTCCCACGTGCATCATATTTGTTCGAAGACCTCAGGATTGCATCATTGGGTGAACAACACGCAACTCCTTCCCTTCCACCATGTGGGAGCTCGTGTGGGAAGGTAAAGCTGCGAAGGCAGCAGCACACGGTTGGGAAAAAAGGCGGTGCTAATAACGTCATTCAAATAAGTCACAATAAAACACTGTACAGAGATCAAGTACACGCATGCATAGAGGCAGAGGACATTTGACCAGAGTAGAGAGGAATATGAGAGGACGGATGGAAGTGCATTCGGATAGTTTAGTCGAAAGGAATGGAAGGGAGGTTGAGCTGCTGAAGAGCAGAGACGTCGAAGAGACGTATGATGTTAATGCGGTGCAAGTGTGCAGACTTGGTGAAGTATCTCACCATGGTTATGACGTGACTGGTTCAGACTCAGACAACTGTCAAAGAGAAATTGAGCCAGTGGTGAGGCAGTTTCTCCACCAACGTGGTCAATGTTGGCTTCCTGCGCATCCCATCCAATTCCAGCAACTCCGCACTCAAGACACACCCCTCCAACTAGGACGAAGCAGAATTCCCGTGCTCATCACCTTCCAAACCACCAACCTCCGTTGACATCATATCATCCTCCGCCATTTCTGCCACGTGCAAACGGACGCCAACAACAGACATGTATTTCCCTCCCCACCACCAGCCGCTTTCTGTTAAGATCATTCCCTCCGTGATTCCCTTGTAACCCACGCCACCCACCAAACCAGCCTCCCCTCCAGGCACCTTGCCATTCCATCACAGGATTTGCAAAATCCACAACACACTTTCCCCTTCAACTCCGTCCAAAGACTGAAAGGATTCTTCCACATCCATGAGAGTTTTACCTGCATTTCCACACATGACATTTATTCTATCCGTTGCTCCCAATGCAGTCTACTTTACATTGGAGAGACAGGATGTCTAATTGCAGTGCCCTTCAGAGAACATCGCCGGGACACCCACACCAAAAGACGTCACTGCACTGTGGACGAGCACGTCAACTCTCGCTCCCACTCAGCCAAGTACATGCAGTTCCCAGGCATCCACCATCGCTATACGTTTACCTCCAGACGCCAGGAGGAAGAGGGCCTCATCTTTCTCATTAGGGACCCTCCAACCACACGGCATCAATGTGGATTTCAATATATTTCTCATTTCCTCTCCGCCATTTTATCTCAGTTCGATTTTTCCAAGTTGGCACTGCTCTTATGAACTTTCCTATCTGTCGATCTTCCTTCCCGCCGATCCGCTCCACCCTGCATTCCGACCTATCATCGTTTCCCCCACATCAACCCACCTATCACACTCACAGATATCTTACCTCCACCTATTTGTCTCTCTACCGCCGCAACTCTCAAGCCTCATTCCAAATGAAGGGCTCTTGCCTGAAACGTCGATTCTCCTGCTCCTCGGAAGCTGGCAGCCCTGGTGTACTTTTCCAAGACAACACTGCCTACTCAGTGGCGAGGCAGTGGATTTGTGTTGGGGACTGAAGGCAGAGACCTCAGTTTTGCATCATTCAATTGTAGGAAATGTCTGCTCCAACAGGACAGGATGTCGGACAAGTTCGGACAGTGTTTGAGCTCAAGCGAACAGGGAGTTGATGGGATTAACATCCAACTGTTGACCTGCTCCTTCTCAGTAGTGGAGGCTGTCTGTATGAAAGATTCTTGCAAACGTCCGGTCAAATTGTTGTTGACTACATCTCTCAACTTCAATCCCTATCTTCAGGGACAATCCAGAGTCTGTGATAGACTCTTTCTCATTCTCTTGATTCTTAAAAATATACATAATCAATTTCGCAGCATATTAGAAGGGAAAGATTTTTTAAAAAAATCACTCCACCATGATCAGATGAAGTTGTGCATTTTCTCCCAAATTGAACTTTGATCAGAGTTTGAACATGGAAGGAAAAGGTTCCGTTTATATGGGAGAGAATCGTTCACTTGTTGTGTGTGTGGACATGGCTTCTGCTATCATCCGAATGTACAAACTACAATTGCAGTCATATTTAGGTGAGACTGTAGACATGTGTGCATTCATTTCTCCATCAGAGCTGGAACCCCATGAAAGCAATGACACCTGGAACAAGCTCAGTGTGTGGGAAGGGATACACTCCTTCTCGGACCTTCTGTGAAACTTGCTCGATCACAATGAGGAGAAATCATTTCAATGTCTAGAATGCGGAAAATGCTTTAAAACGTCCAATGATTGGATTATCCAACACTGTGCTCATAGTAATGAGAAACCTTTTATCTGTTCAGACTTTGGAAAATATTATCATTCCACTGTGTAGTTGATGCATGGGAAATGTGCTCACAAGAATCAGAGTCCTTGAAAACTTCTGGGGACCTGACGTCCGATCCACGTGCTCACCCGGAGGACAGACATCTTCAATTCCATAACTAACGGATGTGCTGCAAATGTCCGAGCGATATAAAGTCCCAACAACATTATGAACACATCTTTTCAACGCCCAGACCGATGGAAGTGCTGTAAATGTTCTTGTGGACTGATATGGCATCAACGTGTTCACAAAGAAGACACCTTTTTAATGCTCAGACTCTGGGCATCACTACACAAGTTCCTTGTGATCGTTTTATCATGAACGCCTTCACATTGAAGAAAGACCTATCAAATATCTAATGTGTGGGATGTACTCTCCAGTCTTTGCAGGACTGATGTTCCATCGACATTTTCACAGGATGAGAGACATTTCAATTGTTTTCATTGTGGGATGAGATTCAGACGATCATCTCAACTCTCAGTACACCAGAGAGTTTGCAGTGGGCAGACGTATTTACCTGGTTCATTTGAAAAAATAACAGTCAGCTCACTCATCGACCCTGCTGAGACGGCAGAGAGATCCACTGGGGGAAAGAATTCACTCACTCATCAAGCCTGCTGAGACAGCGCAGATTTTACATTTCTCAACTGCGATTGTACTTTGTTGTTCATGACATTCAGGACTGAAAGCAAAGTTTTAATATTTTAAATAAATGTCAAACAAATCAATTTCGTATTAAGTACCATATGAGAGATTAGTGTAAGGGTGGGATTACATATTACTTGAAGCATCAGCACAGTTTCTCGAGGACAAATGTGTTAGAATTCTATGAGGAGGTAATGAGGAAATGAGAAAAGGTCTATTCTGTGAATGTGGTCAGCATGAATTTCCAGCAGGCATTTGTCAAGGTTCTATATCAGAAGCTGCAAAATGATAGGCTATGGTGTTAGGGACAACGTACTGGCATGGCTTGAGTTCTGGCTGACTGGCGGAAGGCAGACAGTTGGGTGAAAGGGTCTTTTCCAGGATGGCAGCGCGTGACGTGAGGAGTTCAGCAGGGGTCAGTTTTGGCACCACAACTATTCCCATTATGCATGAATGATCAGGTCAAAGGAACTGAGAGTGTTACTGCTCCATTTGCAGAATACACAATGACAGGTGGAAGGACAGACCGTATTGAGGAAGCGGGCAGTCTGCAGATTGACGTGGACGGGCTGAGAGCTTGGATAAAAAAGGTTGCAGTTAGAACATTGTGTGGATAACTGTGAGGTCATTGAGTGATGGAATGATTAGAGGCATAGACTACTTTGTGACGGGAAAAGGCTTCAGAGATCTATAGTTGAAAGGCACTTGAGAGATCTAGTTAAGGTTTCTCTTATGTTTAACATGCAGGTTTTGTTGTCTGTTCGGAAGGCAAATGTAATGTCGGCATTCGTTCAAGCGAATTCAAAACTAACCGCAATGGTTTGCAACTGACGCGATAAGAGGGTGTCATCACACGCATTTGTATAATCGGGAAAAGCTTTTAGCCACATGTCTAAGGGAAGATATGTTATGAGTGGTTGATAGGAGGTTTAAAATAGCTGACTCAGTGGAGAGCACTGCTGTCTTCCAGCCTCAGCGACGCTAGATTAATTTCTTCTCAGGCTACCGTCTGCAGTTTGCACATTCTTTCCGTGTCTGCCTGGGTTTCCTCCACAGAGGAAAGATGTGTCGTTGACGTCATTTGGCTGAGGGAAATGCAGAGTTCCAGGAATCGAGTCGAGGTGTGGGTTTGAGTGCAATGATCTTCGCATGTTTCATGGGTTCTTCTTGGGCTGAATTGCCTGTTCCCAGTTTGTCGGGATTCTACTAGAACTCGTTGATCGCAGGGGTGAAGGACTCGTCGTCTTAGAATTTATTTTTTAAAAAATCACATTTTCTATTTAAACATGCGGTCTCAAGTCAATCTCTTGATCACTATCTTGCTTGAAGGGGCATTCTTCAAAGAAAATCATGAAGGCAAAGCGAGCATATTGGATAGCCTTAGCACATAAAGTTAAGGATAATCTAAAGAGCTTTTATAAATACATTCAGAGCTTGACACCAAGTAGGATCCCTGAAAGACTTAAGAGCTCACATTTGTCTTGAACCTCAGAGGATGGGAGAGATATTGAATGTTCATTTCCCATTAGTTTATACCGTGGAAAACGAAATGGTGGCTACAAACATTGATGTTATGAAAGTAGTTCATATTGAATACTACAGGTTCCATATGAATTGGATAATATAATGTTGGATATTTCTCTGGGATCTGATCTCGTGCACCCAGGGCTTCGTGGGAAATTCGGGAAGTAGTGGGCGGCACGATGGCACAGTCGTGAGCACTGCTGCCTCACAGCGCCAGAGACCCAGGTTCAATTCCCGCCTCAGGCGACTGACTGTGTGGAGTTTGCACGTTCTCCCCGTGGCGGCGTGGGTTTCCTCCGGGTGCTCCGGTTTTCTCCCACAGTCCAAAGATGTGCAGGTTAGGTGAATTGAACATGCTAAATTGCCCGTAGTGTTAGGTAAGGGGTAAATGTATTCGTGGGTTGTGCTTCGTCGGGTCGGAGTAGACTTGTTGGGCCGAAGGGCCTGTTAACACACTGTAATGTAATCTAATCTAAACTGTTGCGCCCTTGGTGGAAATATTTGCATCATCTATTACTTCGAGTGATGTGTCGAATAAATGGGGAGTGGTTTTGTTGAGGAAGGAATGAATGAAGAAAACCATATGCCTGTGAGGCTGGCTAAGGTCGTGGGTAAGTTGTTGGAAGCAATTCTGAACGATAGGATTTATAAGCATTTTGAGACAGGTTTAATGAATAGGGATTATCGGTATAGTTTTGTGCGACGTCATTTGTGTCTCACAAACATGGTTGGGTATTTTGAGGATGTAACCAAGAATATTGATGTGGACTCAGTGGTCGGCATTGTTCACTGGGACTTTAATTAATCCTTTCAAAAGTTTCCACTTGGTCGATTATTTTTTAAAGTTAGATCACATAGAATTCAAGGTGAACTTTCCAATTAGATATAAAATTAGTTTAATAGTAGGAGGCTGGGAACGGTGGTGGAGATTGTTTCCAGACTGGAGGACTGTTACCAGCTGTGTTCCACAGGGATCAATGCTGAGCCCATTTCGTTTTTCATTCATACAAATGATTTAGATTGAAACATGGAAAGCATGGTCAGTGAGTTTGCAGATGACATCAAGATTGGTAGTAGAGTGGAAAGTACAAAAGCTTATGTCAGATTGTAAATCGGTTTTCTCGTCAGATCAGTTTCTCTCTGTCCTCGTCATTCAATAGCGTGGGAGAAAAGCATCATTCGTCCACCGTGCAGCGCAGGTCATCAGACGTCCACGTATTCTAGTCCGAGTTTGCCGCATTTGGCCATTAAGCTGACGCGTTTTGATGTTTCCAGGGCAAATGTCAATGATAATCTCTCTGTAATTTTAAATGGCTCATCAATGGGACTGAAATTTAACATGGTCTTACTATGTTGTAACCCCGTTGAGGAAATGTATTCTCAAGTTCACTCACAAAGGCAGACACACCAGCACATCCCCGACAGTGACTGAGGCCTCAGCGTTATGTGCTTCACATCTGCAAGTTTCTCTGGAAAAAGGAAGCTTCACGCGGAACACGAGCCAATTATCCAGAAAATGTGAACCATTGTGGTGAGCTGGGGTATGAAATGGAAACTGAGCTGAAATAGTCCAACACGCTGCTCGTGTGTAACTTTAAATTTACAAATTCCACGCAAATAATCTCTGCGACTCCGGAGATCTGACAGGATAGCGGTCAGCAGTCATTCAATACTAAAAACAACCGACACACGCAAACTCGAAGCACTTTCAAGTCTCGTCTCTTTCTGTTTCTGTCCTTGTCATAATTCCAGCTTCCTCAGAACATCCAACTCCATGCTCAATGAGCTGCTTGATGCAAACAGGCGACAGATAATGCAGGCGATCTTTATTTCGAAAGCAGAGTCAGGAAATGTTACATACAAGGGCTTACACACGGCTGGGTAATGAGACAGCACGATATTATCTTACTAATTATCCTGTAGATTGATAACAGGAATATGCACCATACTAGTTATTAACTATTGAAATTTCCCAATGGATGCAGGTCAGGAGAGAGTAGTTCAAACCCGTCATCGCTCTGGGACATTTAGCAAACAAATTCCTGTTCCTTCACAAACTGAGCTCCCTACTGCTGGTCATGAGAATCACTAGCACAGAAAATGCGCTTTGGCCCACCAGGTCTGCACCAGTTTCAGGTAATCCCCGAACTGTTCTTATCTCATTTTGCAGCACTTGGCTCAGAGGTGCAAATGAAGTCAGTAATGGATGTGTAAATTAAATGGGTCTCACCTCTTATGGAGGTTTCTGCTTGTTCAACCCTGACCTGCGATGGGTTCCAGATTCCCAACACTCCTAATCTGGGTTATGTGCGTTTTTCATTACGAAGGGCTTATGCCCGAAACTTCGATTCTCCTGTTCCTTGGATGCTGCCTGACCTGCTGCGCTTTTCCAGCAACACATTGTCAGCTATGTGCGTTTTTCCCTATTGAGTGACTTGAATCCCAAACAAGAAAGCAGAGAACAAGCTCTTTTCCAGTTTACTCTCGGCTCTCAATTACACTCAGCAAGTTGTTAAACTGTCCGACAAAAACGAAGTGGATTTAAAGCCCATCACCTTACCCACTTGGCAGCCACTGAAGAAGCACTGCAGAAGAACTGGTTTGCCAGTCCTCTCTCTCTGTGGAGCTGACGGACCGTGCATCATTCTTAGCTTTGTTTCATTTCAATCACTACAGCTTCGACACTGTTAAACGTCGGGGAATGTATGGTCTGTGTGATCAATCCCGATGGTTGGAATGGATACTCAGTAAATATCAAACGCAGATATATCAGGAGAAACGAAACACGTCTGGCAGCCGCTGTGGAAAGAGAAACCGAGACAACGATTCAGAGCTTCTTCAGAAAGTTGTTAGAACTCTGTTTTCCCCCACAGATACAGAAAACCTGCTGAGTTTCTGCAGCAGTTTCTGTTTTTATTTCTGATGCACGGCATCCACAGTCCTTTGTTAGTCACAAAAGCAATACACAAAACGCTGTTATGGTTCCTCACTGGGTAAGTTTTCCGTTTGGGAAATATATCCCTGACCTGATTAAAAACCTAAAACGACGCAGCAAAGGAAACAGATGGAGTAAGTACAGCGACTACTCCATCCATGAGTGGGTGCGACCCACCACCCTCTCGAATAACAGCCGACCGCGCTGACCCAAAGCACTGAGAGTGGGAACAATCTTCGTATAGCATCTCATAAAGCAGGCGGTTTGTGGATCCAAACTGTTGCATGTCCTTCACAGAATAATAAATACCGTTTATCAGTTTTACTTATCCATTCTAACGTCTGGAACATTCATTGTGGAAACTAGAGAACAGTCTGATCCCACTCTCTGCAGGCGCCTCCATGTCACTGGGAACCAGCTCTCCTACAACTGGGAACGACTCCCTCAGAAAATTTCAGTGCGTTTTCTGTTCCCATGTTTTCTCATGGTGCCGGAGCTGAGATGAGATTTGAATTCCTGACGTGCAAGAACGGGAGTCCTTTCAATGTTTCACATTGTTTCTTTTCCCAAGAATATCAGACTCAACGTATCAGCCTCTAAAAGCATGGGAAAGTTTCGGGCCTGTCTCTGCTCAGTTGGACAGTTCACCCTTCATTCTCCTCTGAATCCACTTCCCAAGTAATTTCTAAAGATTCACAAATCTGGAGACTGGAATTTCTGTTTTGCTTCTTGATAATTTTTGCCGAGCAACATTTTCCCAGCATCTTTTTCACAATCTTTTGCTTTGCACCAGGTCCAGAGGTGAGGAAATAATCTTTTGTGGAGAAATTCCCGACTCTGGGAACGTTCTCTTCGAAGCAAATAAGGTTAACGGGAGATTTCCTGGGGAAATTTACAATGATGTTGGAGGGAGCAGTGGGGATGGGAGGGTTGAAGTTCAGGAGGAAATTTTGCCTCTGACCAGTGCAACTCACCGGAGGACTGGAATTGAGGACATTTAATGGAAACAGCATTTGTGTTGAATAAACTTTGCGAATTCTAAATAAACCCCACAGGTCTGATATTGTCTGTGGTTGGAGGAACAGAGGACACGATTCGCTTTGTTCTGTCTGCGCAATGATTCCAAAATGTTGGGTCCCCTGTAATTGATTAGAATGGAGGAGGCTGATAGGAAATTGGTTTGAATGACACATATTGATGAGAGACAGAATGCTTGGGAAGGATGCATTTTCATGAGTCAGATCCGTTTCTGCTTCAGAACCCAAGATTCCTACATGTTTTTAAATAATGAGCAGACCTAACAAAATGTGGGGTTATTGAGACGGACTTTCTGTAGTTAGAGGGAGACCTCATCCACGAAAGCCTTTTAAAAGCAACAGTGAAGGAAACGTAGTAGTTTGATTGAAACCTGCGCGGGGAACCACTAATGGATATCTAATACATCGCCTTAACCACTCAGCCACAACTATAACCCTGAGATACTGCTTAATATTTCTCGTGAAATTGGGGCTTCCAACAGAAAACGTGAGGACACGATTCGATTTGTTCTGTCTGCGCAATGATTCCAAAATGTTGGGTCCCCTGTAATTGATTAGAATGGAGGAGGCTGATAGGAAATTGGTTTGAATGACACATATTGATGAGAGACAGAATGCTTGGGAAGGATGCATTTTCATGAGCAGAGAGGTTAGTAATAATATAATGGATCGAGAAATGAAGTTGTCATCGTATTTTTATAGCGCCTTTCAGCACTACCTGCGTCACAGGCACCCGAGGAAATTTGAAGCAGATGTGGCGTTGTCAAATCTAATGTGCAAATCAGTGCAGTTTGTTTAACCAGGGGTCAAAAAGAAAATGCCACAAATACTCAGAACTGACGCGGGAGACGCCAGTGAGTTTATGCCTTTTGGCATTTGTTCAGCTCTGATTGCTCTCCGGGATAGTATTGGACTGGTGGTCCGAATATCAGGAGAAGGCTTTAACCAATTAAGACAGAGATGAGGAGGCTGTTCTTACATCCTGAGAGTAGCAAATGTGTGTACTTATTTATAACAGAGAGATCTGTCAAGACGGGGTATAGTCATGTCTTCAGTTCTTTATCTCTCTGCTCATAGCATGCAGAAAGTGGCATTGTGAATATGTCCAAGTTTGCTGACAATAGACAATAATGGGAGAGCATGTTGTGATGAGGACGTGGGAATTTGCGAATGCATATATATAGTTTGAGTGAATGGGGGGAAAACTTTGCAGATTAAGTTTCATGTCGGAAGTGTCAGGTTGGAAGAGTCAAAAAGCAGAGCATATGAAAATAGAGGGAAAGTAGATAAAACGTGTAGGACAGAGGAATCTGGGAGTTCTTGTGCCTCACACAAACAAAGTTTTGTGTCTTTTTTTTCTGACCAACCGTATGGCCTCCTTTCCGAAAGCTTGCAATTAAAGAGATGGTTTCCCGAAAAAGGAACTATAAGTCGAAACTATAAAACTAAGACCAAGAAAATACTGTGCCGTTCTATTGGACAACCTTGATGAGTATTGTTCTGTAAAATTTGTTCGCAATAAAGTTTCAACTGTAAAATTTGTTTACAATCGACCCGGGAGTTGGAATGGTGGGAGCTCGGGAGTGGAAGTCAGGAGATCCATGTTTACTGCCAACATTTATCTGTCTTCCTCACTTTTAATACGTTTTATTTCGCATTGTGGTCCCTGTGAGTAAAATCAGGTGACGTATTTCCCTCACTGTTCCTCGTCACTCCCCAAAAGAATTCAACGTTCTTATCTACTGCTTCGAGGTAATCGCTAAACTTTGTACAAATGTCATTAAAACTTCGACATTTCCCACGTCTGTCTGCCTTCTTACAATGTAAATTGATTGATTATTGTGTTAGTAATGCACACATGAAGAGCAACGCAAAACAGCAGCAATCGACACTGGGTTGCGAACGCAGAGGACTACAGCCACATTTCAGAGTAGTGACAACTGTACGCACATACCGAACTGCCAGGAAACTCCATATAAGTACACTGCCAGAAGCCGTGCAAGGCATAGAACCTGAAAAACAACAGAAATGCTCTTTTTGGCAATGGACCTGGCTGTACTTCTCAATCAGCAATCGAAGTTTACACTGGTGACATCAGCAGTTCCATCAAACAAAGAACTAACTACTGCTGCAGACGGAGGAGAAAGTGAGGACTCTATGTGCTGGAGATCAGAGAAGAGAGTGTGGTACTGGAAAGAATAGCCGGTCAGGCAGTATCCGAGGAGCAGGGGAAGCGAGGTTTTGGGTAGAAGCCTGATGAAGTATTCATGCCGAAACGTCGATTCTCCTGCTTCTTGTATCCTGCCTTACATGCTGTCCTTTTCCAGCAACAAACTCTCCACTGCCACAGACTGCCATATAATCCGAGCTCCCAGGCGCGGAATCAGAGAAACTCAGTGCCCTGAGTACACCGACTGGGGACACCTCGCGTTGGCGTTTCGGGGCAAGTTGTTCTTCATGAATGCGGCTCTTGATTTGCCTGCCTGTTGGTCCTTTACAATGTTTTCTGCACTCCTTGCTTGGAGCATTGTTTGTCTACATGTGCACTGCACATGCAGATTAGTGGTCATTTGTTTTGGTGAGTTGTTGGCTGAACCTGGCTTTGGGTTTATGCTCTCTCATAAATCTGAATGGGCAGAAGAGAGTGGCTGTCAGTTCTGAGATTTTTTTCATATATAAGGTAGAGTGCTTAATCTGTCGGTTCATGGCATGTTACCCGAGCGTTGTTTGTCTGCAAGGATTCTGCGGGAATATCTTTTGTTGGCAAGGCATTTCTGGAGGAGTCAGTGAACAACACAGCTGGATTCCCTTGTCGCAATACGCACAGTCGACGAGAAAAACAAGTTCGACTGGGGCAACACAAAAATAATAGGACAAGCCAAATAGAGGGCGGCCAGAAAATTTCTAGAAGGAAAACACCCATCCATGGACTCCATCAACAAGCTCGTTGAGCTAAACCCAACATACCGGGACCTGCAACGAACTACCAGTACTGACAAATGGAAGCAGTAGGAATGAACCCAAATCAATTCCAAACGCCACAGGACAGCCACGCTTCACAGGACTTTCAGCAGCCCTGAAGATGTCGCCGAGAATGCGGAGGAAACGGCTGCAAACCAACTGCCCAAACCCACCAAAAATCCCCAAAACCGCATCCTGCACTTGAATTATAAATCTTTAAACAAAACATGAAACTCCAAAATCAGGCCGGGCTGCGCCAGCAAGGAAATGAACTCTGGAATCCGATGTAACATGTGAAGATTAGAAGTAACACACGACAGAGGCGGTCAGAGCTCCCAAGCGCCCACGTCTTTGTGCGCGTTCTTGTTAAAAATAACTGCTTGACTCTCCTCATCCCATTTTCCATCCTTTGGCCTTGTATGCTGTAAGCATTACAAATTCACACATGAACATCTCAGACGGTTATTAGGGTTTCTGCTACTTCGACACTGGGAGGCAGTGAGTTCCAGATTCCAAACACTCGCTGTCTAATGAAGTTTTCATTTGCATCCACTCAAACATTCTTGCCTCTTAACATAAATCTACGGTTCCCTGGTGATTGACGCCTCCATCAAAGGGAAATGTTTCCTTCAATCTGCCAAATTCTAACCCCTCATTATTTTCGACTTCTCAATCATGTTTCCTCTCAATCTTCCCTGCTCTCAAGAAAACAACTCCAGTCTGTCGAAACTCTTTAATAGCTGTACTTCTTCAATCCAGACAACATCTCGACAAATTTCTTCCACACCGTTTCGATTACTGTCATATTGTTTCTATAATGTGAATTGCAGAATTGTATACAAGACCCTCGCGAGAGCCGAATGATGATATGAAACAAATGTGAAGAAACAACCGAAATTGGTCTTTTCCAATAAATCTCTTCCCTTCGATACTGTTCAGTGCCTTTTTCGTGAACCTGATTCTCCAATAATTTCTGGTCCATGCAAATACAAAACCATGCAGGAGGATTGGTCATGCGGCCAACTTATCTGATTGCATTGAGTGTTCGAAGAACCTGATGGTGATATTGGGGCACGTTCACCGAGCAACAGTGAGAGCTGCAGCACAGACTTAATGGGGTCAACGTGAAAGAGAGTGTTAAACAGTGCAATGCATCTGTGACATGGGAGGAGTGACGGAAATGGGGTATAGTGATTATGAAAGGAGAGAAATATCCGATATTGGATGAATATCGGACATATGACACGCAATGATGTCAGAGAGCAGACTGAAAAGTACTTTCCCGTTAAAAATGGGATGATTCTTTTCGGTGTTTGTTTCGCACAGGTGTTGTGGCATAAAATGGAACAAATGTGCATTGCCATGACTCGGAAATGAGCGGAATTTGTTGCGGCCACCACGCAGAGTACGAACCACGATATGATCTCGTGAAATAGCACGATGTAAAAAGCAAAACATGCAATGGCATAGATAGGTGAGAAAAAGCAGCACATGCACAACAAGAAAAGTTGCCATATACTGGATTGAGATTGGGTTGAATCTTCTTCTTCGATGTCCTCATAGACTGTGGAGTTTCCATCATTGAGAATGTTGAAGTCTGAATCCGATGACTTCCTACAAAAGATTAAATGTACAGGCGATAGTGCATGGTATTGTCGAAATGCAGTGTTCAGTAACACCGCAGTTTCACATTGTTACTTTACCAGAACCAGGAGACAAGGAAGTAAATATTGTTGCATGCTCACATCACACCGGTTCCCAGGTCTGGAATCAGAGAAACTGATTCATTTGTAAATAAACATTTTGGTAAGATTGAGCTAGTGTAGGAGTGAGAAAATCAATGAGAAAATGATTTAATTGTATCGCGCTCTGACATTTCTCGTATTTCTGACTCAACAGTCGGTTAACTTTCTGGAAGGGTTTTTTTAAATCTTTGTTTCATACTATTCAATTTGCTGCAAGCTTGTTCGGTCCATTAAATTAATCTAAAAGTCTGAACAGTAAAGGAGTTAAATGATGCTGGGATTCGGCTTGAGTTTCCCTCGAATTATGGAAAAAGAACAGGAGAGAGGAGGTGAAAATTATTTAGACAGACCGAGGGTGAAAGGAAGCTTCATGAGGACAAATGTGTTTTCTTTGCCAATGAAGCTGAGCGCGTCACAGTGTGGAGATGGCATCTGTGGCAGGATTCCTTTCAAAGCCTCGGATCAATTAATCACCCCGAGAACATCAGTGTCAATGTGTCGGATTCTGACAGAAGGGGAAGATGCCTGGATAGTCCCTGATCTGTCCGTCATTTCAGCCTTTATTCTCCTCTAATTCCGCTTCCCAAGGAGTTTCTGAGGATTTTGAAAATTGAGATTGAGTATTTGTGTCGTGTCCTTGCCAGTCCCTGGAGCCGCAGCAATTGAGCAGCTGGGTTTGGTAAATAGAAAGTAGTAAGAACAAATTATTTCAGCTTCCACTTCTGTGGCAACCATGGTATACTCAAGGCATTTATAGAAGGGATTCTTGCACTTGCATATCCGGAATTAAACCCACATTTTAGCCTCACAGCAAATCGTCATCAGTTTGTTAAAGCAGTCAGGCCTTGCTGTCGAGCCAAAGAAAATTCCAAACTTCAATCTCCTGATCCATAGACAGCTGCGTTACCCATTGCACCACTGGCCAGGATATTACAGCATGCATCCATGCTGCAAAGCAGTGCTGTTAACAGGAATATGAACAAGAACGTTCATGTTCACAAGTTGAATAACCAGCAAAGATAATCACTGTCACTGCTTCACGCCAATGCCCCCACTTTTTGAAGCAACAGACGCAAAGAAAACACATCTGTCCCCATGAAACTAACATTCACCCTCTATCTGCGCGACCATTCAATGTGATTAATGCTAAACTGATAAATTTCAATTCCAGTTCCCTACTTTTCGTAAATAAATTGAGGTAAACTCGAGTGTAATCACGACAGTAGATGTTCCTGTTGATTTTCGGATCTTTAGATTACTTTAACGACCTGTGCGAGTTCGCAAGACAATCAATAATATGAAACAATCTAAAACTCGCTTCTCTAAATTTAAGTCAGTGCAGAGTCAGCCTTTGAGAAAGGTCACAGAGCGTACAAATTGCTTCTGTTTCTCTCTGCACAGATTAGGTTCCCTACAAACGGAAAACAGGCCATTTGGCCAAACAACTGCACACTGACCGTTCAAAGAGTAACCCATAAGATCCATTCCCATATGAGTCATGCACCTACCAGTATTGGCAATTTTGCATGGTCAATGCAACTGACCATTTTTATATTGTGAGAGGTGAACAGAGAACCCGGAAAAAGCACGCACATATTCATGGAGAATGTTCAAACTCCACAGAAACAGTCGTCCAATGCTGGAATCGAACCCGACCAATGGCGCTTCGAGGTTGCAGAGAAAACCACTGAACTCCTCCACGAGTTGAACCTTTGCAGGATTTATCTTTATAATTGAGACATTTACCTTGGGAAACATATTCCCTCAATCCTCAAATATGTGTCCTGCTAAAAACTATTTCACTTCAGATTAAAATTGCTGAGCATCCTTTCCCTCAGATGTCCCAATGCTCCCTTCTAAATGTCAATAGAAGCTGCTTATGGTGTATTTCAATCTCCAAGCCTGATGTTCAAATGGTCCTTGCTCCATGCCAATAAGAACTGCAGCTGGTGAGGTTGGACCTTACAGCCTGACGTCCCAGTGTTTCCTTCTCAATGTCAGTAAAAACGGCAGCAACTGAGATTGGAACCCCCGCCTGATATTCCCATACGTCCTGCTGCTCCATGTCAAAACAAGTTGGTCCAAGTGAGGCTCAAACCCCCACACTAATGTCAACTTGTTCCCTGCTCCACAACAATAGAAGGTGTTCCGGGTGAGTTTGGAGATCCCAGTCTCGGCATTTCACGCACCTCTGTACCGCCAGAGAAGGATATCACTGTTGGCTTCCTCCATCCCCATTTCCACCTGGACCTTCGGGGTTGCACGACTCACTATAGCCTCACCACCCCCACCATTTATCTGGACGTAGGCTTGCTCGCTGATTTGGAATGTTCATTTCCATTCGTTTCGTCAATCTATTAACATCTTCAGTGGGCCTTCGGGAGAAGCACTGCTGCTGATTCCTGCTTTGTATTTATACGTTTCTTTGTTCGAGGTGACAAAACGTGTTTTTTTATTGTTATTGGCTCTCTCTCTTCCGAGTCGTTTTAACGCCACTTGTTGATGTCTGAATCAAAGAGGTGTTTCACCGGAACTGCATGTCCTCCGTTTCCTATTCTTCCCTGTTTAGACGTTTCTGAGATGAACGAAACGAAATTGATACGGAGTCATTCGTAAGAAAGACGAGCATTTCCTCAGTTTCAGTTCCAAAATGGCTTAGATTTCAGAGCGACCACATGAGAGCGTGAGTCAAACAGTTCATCTGTGGAAGTAAATCTTTTCATTCCTGTTGCTGACCGAATAAACGGTAAATGTGCCCTGTGCTTAAAATCGCGAAAATGTGGATTGCTGCCAATCATGACTGAGGATTTCTGGTTTTGTTTCACAAAGGTTGAGAAATGGCAGACAACGTCCATATCAGGCATTTCACACTCTAGATTTGGATACAGTTGACAGAGACCATACATCAGAATCCAATGTTCGTTGTGACCCCAGCAAATGAGATTTCCCCTTGACACTGAACCAGGCCACCTTCGCGTGTAAAACAAATGCTGTATGACTGGTGCAGAAGTGATCAATGCCCGGTAACTGGCCTTACACAGCACGGCCTCCAAGGTGTACAATTTGAGTTCTATTTAGGAACAGGGAGGACAGAAAATTAGCAGAGAAAGTGATTTTGGAAAAGCACAGCAGGTCGGAGCAGCAGGAGAATCGACGATTCTGGCTGAAGCCCTCCATCATCTCCAATTCTCTTTCCCCGAGGAGAATAAAATATAACAAAGTTTCACACAGTAATTAATCAGAATTAATTATATTCCATTGCACCACGGCAGCAGATATGAGCGTGCAAATTCCAAGACAGTTTTGCTGATGAGAATATCAAACCCGGATGCTCTGTTCACGTCAACCCAAAAGGCTATCGTGTGTAAAAATGGAACAAGGATGTTTCTGCCTCGTTTTGAACCGGGGATGTCCCGTATCTGATGCGAATTTCGGCTGCGAAAATTTTCTCTGGGGCACTGAGGCGAAATGGAGCTCGTACCTTCCCTCCTAAGCAGGATAGCCACAAGTACTGCAGACATCAGTGCATATTCAGGATCGCTGCAGAGACAAATTTGAACAAAAGGAATTCATGCAGCAATTATTTGCAATTGTGTCCCTTTTCGCTATTAAAGTCATGATGGGCGACTAAATTCAATTCGTGGTTTGCTAAAAAGACTGCAATAAATCCTCATCCACCACAATCCGGAAGCCTGTCGCCCATAAGGAAGGAACAATAATGTTTCTGCCCGTCTCTGAACACGGGCACTTTCGCAGAAGCTGATACTTCTTCTCTACGGAAAGAATCAGGGCTCGCCGACTGCTATTTTAAAAATAGTTCCCGTCCGTGGTGGAAACATCCGTGCATATTCAGAACAAAGAAGAATAGATGACGAAGAAAATCGTACACAACAATTAATTGGACTTGTATTCCCTTTCACCACAGCGACAGGAATGAGCTGGGACAATAAAAGGAAAGTTTACTTGCAAGACCAGCAAGCAATAAGATCGAAACATGTTCAGAAACAAGCCTATCATTCTTTGCGCAGGACAATTGGAAGCAGGGATACTTCATGTTGGAGGTGAACGTGATAACCGCTCACCCGCAGAAACACAGCGGGGCCAGTGACTTGTCCCCACCCCACTCCCCCACCCCAACGCAAGTGGTGATTTCCTTGCTCACGGGAGATCGTGTTTGCCGTAATGGCATCATACCAAATTTGGTCACACACAGAAAAATTGCATCAATCTGCCAATATACACGGAGGGGCCGGGTTCAGATCCACGTTGGAAAACGAAATGGATCCTAAAATCAGATAGAGTAAGCATTGCAGGAAGAATGCTGGACAATGGTGTTGAGACCCACATCTGCCCTGATCACATGGCAGAGCATACGAGATGGACTGAAAGGCCTCACCTTCTGGTCTCTGGCCATCAGTAAAGCAACGAGACAACCTCTCACCCTCGCAACACGAAGCCCTCCAATCCCTCTGCTCTAATCCCAATCTCACCATCAAGCCAGCGGATAAAGGGGGTGCAGTGGTAGTCTGGCACACTGACCTCTACACCGCTGAAGCCAAACGCCAACTCGAGGACAGCTCTTCCTACTGCCCCCTCGACGATGACCCCACCCCCATCACCAAACCATCATCTCCCAGACCATAGAGAACCTCATCACTTCAGGAGATCTCCCACCCACAGCTTCCAACCTCATAGTCCGCGAATTCCACACTGCCTGGTTCTACCTCCTTCCCAAGATCCACAAGCCTGACCACCCTGGCTGACCCATTGTCTCAGCATGCTCCTGCCCCACTCAACTCATCTCCACCTACCTCGACACTGTCCTATCCCCCCTAATCCTGGAACTCCCCACATACGTTCGAGAAACCACCCACGCCCTCCACCTCCTCCAACACTTCCGTTTCCCCGGCTTCCAACGCCTCATCTTCACCATGGATATCCAATCACTCTACACCTCCATCCGCCATGACCAGGGCCTCCAAGCCGTCCGTTTCTTCCTCTCCAGACGTCCCCAAAAGTACCCTTCTACCGACACTCTCATTCGTTTGGCCGAACTGGTCCGCACCCTTCACGATTTCTCTTTTGAATCCTCTCACTTCCTCCAGAACAAAGGGGTAGCCACGGGCACACGTATGGGCTAAAGCTATGCCTGTCTCTTTGTTGGCTAAATAGAGCAGTTGATCTTCCTTAATTACGCCGGCACCACTCCTCACCTCTTCCTCCGCTCCATTGATGACTGCATTGGTGCCAACTCGTGCACCCGCGAGGAAGTTGAGCAATTCATCAACTTCACCAACACATTCTACCCTGACCTTAAATTTACCTGGACCATCTATGACACCTCCCTCCCCTTCCTGGACCTCTCCATCTCTATTAATGACGATCGACTTGACACTGACATATTTTACAAACCAACCGACTCCCACATCTAACTGGATTACACCTCTTCCCACCATACCTTTTGCAAAAATGCCATCCCCTATTCCCAATTCCTCCGCCTCTGTCGGATCTGCTGCCAGGAGGACCAGTTCCACCACAGAACACACCAGATGGCCTCCTTGTTGAGAGACCGCAATTTCCCTTCCCACGTGGTTTAAGATGCCCTCCAACGCATCTCGTCCACATCCCGCAGCTCCGCCCTCAGACCCCAGCCCCTCAACCATAACAAGGACAGAACGCCCCTGGTGCTCACCTTCCACCCTACCAACCTTCGCATAAACCAAATCATCCGCCGACATTTCCGCCACCTCCAAAAAGACCCTACCAACAGGGATATATTTCCCTCCACACCCCTTTCGGCCTTCCGTAAAGACCTTTCCCTCCATGACTACCTGGTCAGGTCCACGCCCCCCTACAACCCACCCTCCCATCCTGGCACTTACCCCTGCCACCACAGGAACTGTAAAACCTGCGCACACAACTCCTCCCTCACCTTTATCAAAGGCCCTAAAGGAGCCTTCCACATCCATCAAAGTTTTACCTCCACATCCACTAATATAATTTATTGTATCCATTGTTCCCGATGCGGTCTCCTCTACATTGGGGAGACTGGGTGCCTCCTAGCAGAGAGCTTTTGGGAACATCTCTGGGACACCCGCACCAATCAACCACACCGCCCCGTGGCCCAACATTTCAACTCCTCCTCCCACTTTGCCAAGGACATGGAGGTCCTGGGCCTCCTTTACCGCCGCTCCATCACCACCAGACGCCTGGAGGAAGAACGCCTCATCTTCTGCCTCTGAACACGTCAACCCCCGGGCATCAATGTGGACTTCAACAGTTTCCTCATTTCCCCTTCCCCCACCTCACCCAAGTTCCAAACTTCCTGCTCAGTACTGGACCCATAAATTGTCTGGACTTGCTCTACCTGTCTATCTCCTTTTCCACCTTTCCACTCCACCCTCTCCTCCATGACCTATCACCTTCATCCCCTCCCCCACTCACCCATTGTACTCTATGCTACTTTCTATCTAGCCCCACCCTCCTCTAGTTTAACTCTCCACGCTTCAGGCTCACTGCCTTTTTTCCGGATGAAGGGCTTTTGCCCGAAACGTCGATTTCACTGCTTCTTGGATGCTGCCTGAACTGCTGTGCTCTTCCAGCAGCACTAACCGAGAAACAGAGTTATTTATTCAGTTCGAGGACCTCCCTTCAGAGCTGAAAAAAATGTTGAGATGGGATATGGCTGAAACAAATCTTGTGACTGTCAAAATGGCCAGAGAGGAAATAATAAAAGAGAAGCTCAGGATAAAGGTGGACGTCAGGACATAGTCAATTGACAGGGAGGGTGCAGAAAGGCAGGGGGAGATGGACATGAAAAAAGAAGCGTCACTGGCCCTGCAATGTTAAATCTGCTTTCCACTTTCAAGATTCTGCCGGACCTGCTGATATTTCCAGGCAAATTCTATCTTTGTTTCTGAAACAGAACATGGGAAAGTTATCTTCGGCCAATCAGCTCTAACTGCTCTTGGAATGATTGACTGCCTCATTCCCACAGATCACATTCGTCCAGCACTGAAAACTCACAACCCTGCCCAACCCCACCACATGCCAGTTGCTGTTTGTTGCGTCAACCCGCATGTACACACAAGAAGATCATTATCCATGTGAATTGTTAGACATTCAGGGAGATTTCCCTAAGGTTTCCATCAGAACCTTCTGAATCAGTTAATTTCGGTTCAGCAACATTTGGAATGGAACCGTCACTTACAGTCTCCCTCAGCAAGTGGCCATTTTAATGCACCGTTCGAGTGGAACCTGCACCTTTGAAAGGGATATCATGCATCGTACATTCGCCGACACTGATCGACTTGTCTCAGCGACTTGCAGTGAAGTGAAGAGACTTTTCTCTCGGAAACAGACACATCAATGAAAGAGTGAGGCTGCCCACAGTGGAAGTGGAATGGAGAGCTGGGACCCAGTAAGAAAATGAAAGCACCGATGTCCACGACCCAGAGATCAACAGTCGCAAATACTCAAATCAAAACCGTCAGAACACACGTAGCCCTTTCGTATACAAGTGCTGACAACAGTGGAGTTGTGATGTCGGCAGCAACAACTCGATAGAGACTGGCGCTTAAATTCAGCACCACAGTCCGCTTTGCCACGCCACCCCACGAAAGAAACACGCCAAATCGGTCATGACTGGTATTTCAGCATCTTTTAACTTACGGCACTTCCTGCTCCCCAACAGCCTCCTCCGCGCAGTAATGCATATCGTTTGGAAATGAGTTAGCTCAACTTTGTGGACGGTTGATTTGTGATTCAGAATACCATGAACACCACACATTCTGTCCCTGTGTCAGATAAAGTCGCCATAAAGTTCTCACCTTCTTAACCTGGTCCCTTGCTTGAGGCTCAGTGGCCTTTAGGGAAAAGGACCATCAGTCATTTCTCTCTCTGAAAAGTGAGGAAGTGGTACTATAGTCTCTGGGGCAACGCCAACTATAATTACATAATTTTATTTGTGTAATGAGAAGGGAATACTTGGCAATCTAGCTGTGTGAGGTCCCTTGTGGGAGCTTGAAGAATGCAATGATAGTAACATTCATTAAGATGGAGATGGACAGAGTTGATTCTGAGTCGATGCAATAAAATCCGAATACAGGAAATCACGGTGGTACAAGGAGGAGAAGGTTACAATAAATTGGGGAACATAACTGCATGACAAACATCTATGATCCCTTGGAGGAATTGCAGCAGTTCGTCTTTCCCATCTGTAACAAAATATGACAGGAAAGGCGACTCTACCATGTCGACGAAGGGAGATTAGGGATTGTACTTGATCCAAGGGAGAGGCGTAGAAAGTGTCTAAAAAGAACAAAATATCTAAAAACTGAGTGAAGTTCAAATTTCAGCACGATTAAGGCAGTGATTAAGAGAGAAAATAACGTATATAAGTAAGCCAGTGAAATACAAGATTCTCCTGACGTTAGATGAAGACAAAAAAATAAAAGATTAATGGAAACAAATCCCTTACAATCAGAAACAGGGGAAGTTATAATGTGGGTTCAAGTCATGGCAGATCAATTAACTATATACTGTATTTTGCTTCTGTCATCACAAAGAATGTCAAATAATATCCCTAAATTGCTGTGGAGCACATTCGAGGGAGAACTGAAACAAAACATCAGTATTTGTTGGGGAATGGTGTTGGGGAAGTTTATAGGATTAAAAGCAAAGATCTCACATGAACGGTACTCTCCACCGAAGCATACTTGACAAAGTGGCCCAAGAGTTAGTGGATCTAATATGAAACAAGGAGCCTGAACCTAAATAGAGTAATCTGAAGTTTCAAGATTCTGTAGAATCTGGAACAATTTCCAATGGATTGGAAGATAGCTGATGTGACTACACATTTTTTTTAAAAAAAAGCTAAGTATGAAACATGGAATGAAAGTGCAGTTAGCATAAAACTGGAAACCAATCAACGGATTGGACAGTCAGTCAGCATGGATTTCCGAAAGGGAAATTAGAAACTACTCATGGCGCCTGTGTACACAAATTACTGAAAGTATGCATGCATGTGCAGCAGGAGGTAAAGGAGGAAAATGGCATGTTGACCTTTGTAGCAAGAGGATTTGAGTGCAGGAACCGGGATGTCAAGTTGAAATTGTACAGTGTCTTGGTGAGGCCATACGTGGAGTGTTATTTGTACGTTTGGCTTGTGGAGACTGCACAACAAATATTTAACAAAGCGATTCTTAAGATGGTAGGACTGAACTTTGGGAACAATTCGAATTGGTTCGACTGAAATCCACTGATCTTTAGAAGAAAGAAGTAGGACGTCACAGCAACTAATGTAATTTAACATGATTAGCATGTTAAATATACGAAGGATTCCCTCATGACCACGGAGTCCAGACCCAGAGTAATGGGGTTCCCAGTTTTAAGATATCGGGCAGGCCATTTATTTCTCTCAGGCGGGTGATCCTGTGGAATGTTCTGCCACAGGATGGTGTATAAGTCAAACCACGGAATGTTTCCATGAAGAAAATATATTTCTGTTTTCTAAATGGATCAAACACTACGGGTCCACAGTAATAACAGTCTACTGAATGCAATGACCAGACTTGATTACAGTGAACATTGCAGCAGGATCAACACAACAACAATCTCCTCCTGGTTCAATTATCTATGTTTATATCCGTTTAAAGGTGATAGGTAAAAATACTTGACACATATATCAGCACGGATATCAGATATCATTGGATGAAAATCCCATAACTCCTTAATGAGTGGCAATCTGTGATAAGCTTCACCACACGGACTGCATCACTTCATGATGGGACAAGAAAATGCAGAATCATTTTCAAAGCTTTTGGACTGACTGCTCTGTCTCTTGTTTTCGATTCAGTTCTAAAACTGTTGAATATTCCTGGAAATAAACGGAGTAAGTCGGAAATAAGTAAACATCTTTGAAAATGTTGTAAGGCAAAGGTGGTTGGGATACGATGGAGCAAGTGTGTGAAGAGGAGCAATGAGAAAAACAATGAGCTGAGGTTTGCAGGAGTTGGTGTGTGAAGAACAAAATCAATTTTCAAACCCAACACCCCAGCTTTCTCAGCCCTATTCCTGCTCCATTCTCTCAGCTTCTTTCATACTGACAGCCAACTCAGATGTACATAAATTAGCGGAGAGACTTCCCCAACAATTCCAGTCATTGACTTTCACTATGGCGAACAGAGATTGCAGAAACCAGGCTTAAATACAGTATGGCACAGAAAGAAATAATTCAGCCAATTTTATCATTGTCAATTTTCTGCACAGGAGTGCAGACTCTTCAAATAATCTGTTTCATTGCAGGCAGGCTCAGATAGAGCTATGCAGTTATGTAACATTGAAAGAGACCTTTACACCCAACTAGTCTATGCCAACCAGAATCGAAAATTTAACAAGTCCCATCTGTCTTTCCTTTGTCCTTATCACTTCGAAAAAATCTTATTCATGTACCTTAATAAAGGCCATATGAAAGCATTTTTCTATTGCTCAACCAGTTTTCAAATGCTGTAACCGTACTCGCATCCACCACACCCTCAGGAAGTTCATTCCACACACGAAACACTCTCTTTATAAAGTAGTCTTTTAAAAAAATTATCTTATGTATTTTTAAATCTTCCTCGTCTCACCTTAAAAATCTGTTCACTAATTTTGAAATCCCTCATCCAAGGTAAAAATGAACCTGCCATTCACGTTATGTATACCGTTTAAAACTTTATAACCTGCTATCAGGTCACCGCTTCATCTCCTTCATTCCACTGAAAACGAGCCACAGACTTTCCAGCTTCTCCATCAAATACAAAATCTCTATTCCTAACAAACGCCTGACATATCTTTACTGCACCTTCCCCAGCTTAACAGTATTCTTCCTAAATCGCCTCACCAACGTCATGTGCTCCCAAAAGATGACGTCCCAACTCCTATACTTAACGAAATGAGCATCATAAACATGTCCTTTACCCCCCGATCTACATTTCATGCAAACTTCAAATAATTATGCGCTGGAACCCCTTGGTCTTCTATTCTACAACGTCACCCAAACGCACACTATTAATTGTCGAAGTATTGATCCTCTCATTTATCCTAATTAAACACAGCCTGCTAATATTTCGTCGAGTCACATATTGATCTTTGTAATCTTAGATAACTTTCTTCACAATCGACTCTGCCACCAATTTTGCTGGCACCTACAAATTTACTTCCCATGCTTTGCATATTTTCATTTAAATAACTTATATGAAAATATGAAACAGAAGTGGACCCAGCACCGATCCCTGTCATAGACTGGAGCGAACAGTCCTTGTTTGATGATAAAGAAGCAACCGTCACATTTTGTGTCTGTCTCACACTATCAGAACAATTTTATATCCAAATGGAAAGTTCACCCTGATTCACATGTGGCCTAACTGTAAGAATAAATCGACCATGTGAAACCTTGTTAAAAGAATTACCAATGTCCAAGTGAACACTGTCTACTGCTTTGCCCTCATCAATCTTCTCAGGTATTTTCTCATAAATACAATCATATTAGTGAGACACAATTTCCCGCACTCAAAACCATGCTGAATATAACTAATTATACTTTAACTCAGAATGTGTACAAGTCCAATCTTTTAGAATCGCTTCCAATAACTTGCCCACCACCAAAGCCAGACTCACAGTCCAAAGGTTCGCAGGTTTCTAGGTGCATCATTTCTTAAATAAATGCACAACATTCGGTAATCCTCGGGTATTTGGCACTTCACCTGTGGTTATAGATAATAAAATTATTACTGAAAGGGGCACCATATTTTCCTCACAGCCAACCGCAGAGTCGTGGGATACACTAAATCTGATCCCAGAAATATATCCAAATTTATTTTCAAAGATCTCCAACACTTCCTCTTCAGAATTGTGAACTATTTTTAAAACATCAATTTGAGTTCTCAAACATCGACAGTAAAACCTGCGAGACTGTCATGTAGTATCTCTCTCATCTACTGCGATTCGACAGAAAGATAAATATTTTCATCTCGAAAAGGCACTAATTATTCTTTTGCTTGTAATGCCCTTGTAGAATCTCTTTCAATTATCGCGGTTGAGCAAATGTCCCTCACATCAACTCTGAACTAACCTACATGTCAACATTAAGAGAGAACTGAACTAGATCTCACAAATGTTTTTGCACTTCCCATTTCAGAAGCCTTTTCCCTTTCAGAAAATAGTTATATCTCTACTCTGCTGCCCAATACTTCTGATCACACATTGTTTCATACAGTATTCCATCTGCCAAATCTTTATACACACTCCGAGAATGTCTGAGTCATTCTGCAGCCTCCCCGCTTCGAAATGCGACTCAACTGTCTCCCTATCACTGTCTCATCTGAAAACGTAATAATAACGCCCTCTATCCCTTTCAAAAGGTCATTCATGCATAACGTCAAAAATTATGGTTTCAACACAAACACCTGATGAACTCCACGCGTCACCGCCTGCCATCCTGAAAAAAAACCGCTATCCCAACTCCACGTTTTCTGCCACTCAGCCACTCTTCAATCCATGCCAGTACCTTGCCCATAACACAATGCATTCTTATTTAACACCTCCCCAAAATGCACATTGTCAAATGCCCTTTGGAAATACAAACAATCGACTGGCTCTGCTTTGTCTCACATGCTCTTCGACTCCTCAAAGTATTATACCAGGTTTGATGAAGCCCTGCGGACTATTCATTTACTCTGTGAATTTTATTTTGTGACACTCACTGAGTCACTGTGATGGGTTACGAGGCCGCCATTTTAGATACTCAATTTATTTGGTATTATACATACGACGAGTCTTTCTGTTTACCTCCTACCAGCATAATTGATCTATATCATGCATGTAATAAAGAATAAAATGTCACTTGTGCGCTCCAGGGCTGTGATATCACAAAGTGTGACAGTGAGCCACGTATTTAACGGTGAAGTCACCACCTTAATTCTGGACTGTTATTGGAGAGAGACAACTGGTGGTGGTTTACTCTGAGGGACAGTACACGGAAATTGAGCAGAGGGGATGCAAAGAAGAGTCATTAGTGGTAGCCTGGACAATTTAATCCAAAACTGATGGCATCATGAGGAAAAGTGGAAAACTGCTCCGAGAAAGAGTTTGCTTTTCAGAAATGCCTTCAAACAGGAAATGTAGCGTTCATGTTCCAACAAACAGCAATGTTTCCTGCCATTGATTAAAGACAGTTTGCAAACTTGTTCCTTTTTCCGGAGGCGCTCTGATGTTCGCGGCGACATTAACTGTTCTGAGATATGGATTCCCGTCAGACCTACTCAGATTTTGCAGTTGCGACAGTCAGGAATAATAAGTATGAAGTTTCGCATCTGGATTCGGAACCTGGGAAGTGGTTGTAAAAGCGCCGAATCCTACAGTGTATGACCAGGGATGGAGGCAAGACAGCGTCCATCGTTAGATGAGGAAACTGCGTTAGGTTTTTACAATATTCAATGGCGATAAGCTTCTCCTCCAATCTTTTAGAGTCAACGAGTTATAAAATACTGACAGCAACCCATCATCCCGGTTTCCAGCACTTGAGTGCTCTGCCGTTCCGAGTGGTCATCTCAATAATATTTTCTTGGAACATTTTATACTCAAACGACACACAAGTTGGACTGAAGTTTGAGTTGGGAAACAAAGCAGAATTTGCTGACAAGTTCAGCAGTTCCGGCTGCATCTGCGAGGAGAAATCTAAGCTTACGTTATGGTTTCGGTGACCATTCCTCAGAACCAGGTCGTCCAACAACATCTGCTGTTGTCTGAGATTGAAAAATAAAAGTGCTCATGCGCCCTCGGGGAATTGAGCCTTATTTTTACTGACATAGAGAGTCATTCAAACACGTCCCCCCGTGAGTGACAGAGGCCTCAGTGGTGACCAAATTCAGAAAGTAGTATTTCACCTGCTTGGCTTTTTTGTTCCTATTTCAAGCTGCATCAGTAGAATCTGTTTGCAGCAAAGTTCACCTTTGGATGTTGGATGCGGCAGTTGCACAGAAATTCACACGTGACTCAGGGAGGCGCAAACGCACAATCCCACGCTTACAAGAGCAATATTCTTACGACTGTGCCACAGCAGGACACATGTATGGTGGGGTTGTTATGAATGATATACTGCAGCGAATAGCCTATGTATTTGAAATAGGTTGTAACAGAGCTGAAGGAATCATGGATATAAAGATGGACGAATGTAATGCTGAGTCAGATCGTGCCCAGTGTGATATCAACAGAGAACTTCCCTGGTTGTTTAATCATTATGATTTCGTGACATGATCTGTTAATGGTTACGACTTACAGTAATCAATATGACATACTATCTGATCTTTAGAAGCAGAATGCAGCAGTGTATCAATCGTAAGTTTTGCACAACAGAAACGTATCCTTCGGACGTAATTGCCCATGCCAAGCAGATATCCTCAACTAATCTAGTCCCATTTGCCAGCACTTGGCCCATATTCCTCTGAACATTTCCTGTTCATATACCCATTCAGATGACTTTTTAAATGGTTTGGAGATTACAGTGTTGAACTGGATTGTACAAAGTTCAAAATCATTCAACAGCAGGTTATAGTCCAACAGGTGTATTTCGGTTCACGAGCTGCGCCTAACAATTTTACTTTCCACAACCACCTGATGAAGGCGCAGCGCTCCAAACGCTCATGTGTCCAATGGACATGTTGGACTATAACCTGGTGTTGTGCGATTTGTAACTTTTTAAATGGAGTTATTGTACCTGCCAGCACCATTTCCTTTAACAGCTCATTGCACACAGACCCTCTACTCTCGGTGTGAAATATTGCCACTTCGATCCTTTTTATTTTATTCCCTTCACACTCTGGATCTGTGGTCTCGAGTTCTGGACTAGGTCCACCCCAGGGATAACTACTGATCTATTTACCCCATCCACGCTCCTCATGAATTTATAAACATCTATAAGTTCATCCCTCAGTCTCCGATGCTCCAGGGAAAACAGTCACAGCCTCTTGTGTCTCTCCTTGAAGCTGATATTGATATTGTTCCTAGATATTGATTCCCGTCAGACCTACTCGGATTTTCCAGTTGTGAAAGTCAGGAACAATAAATAATTCCGAACCCGGGAAGTCATGGTAGAAGCGCCGAATCCTACGGACTGTATGACCAGGGATGGAGGCAAAACAGCCTCCATCGTTGGATAAGGAAACACCATTAGACGTTTATTATATTCAATGATGAATGTTTCTCCTCCAATGTCTTAGAGTCATCGAGGTTATAAAATACTGACAGCAACCCATCATCCCGGTTCCCAGCACTTGGCCTGTATACTTGAGTGCTCTGCAGTTTCGAGTGGTAATTTCAATACTATTTTCCCTGGAACATTTTAAACTCACATGACACAACAATTGGACTGAACTCTGAGTTGGGAACAAAGCAGAAGTTGATGAAAAACTCACTAGTTCTGGCTGCATCTGTGTGGAGAAATCAGAGCTAACGTTCGGTGACCCTTCCTCAGAACCAGGTCGTCCATCAACATCTGCTTTTGTCTGAGATTGAACAAAAAGGGCTCATGCGCCCTCGGGGAACTGTGCCTTGTTTTCAGCGACAGCGAGAGAAGTAAATATTGGCCTCAAGTTCTGGACTAGCTCCAAACCAGGGAGAAGAACCTATCTAGTTACCCTATCCACGCTCCACATGACTTTATAAACATTTATAATTTCATCCCTCAGCCCCCGATGCTCCAAGGAAAACAGTGACTTTCTCTTCGGTCTCACCCGGCAGCTCGAATTCTCTAATTCTGTCAACATCCTTGTTAATCTTTTCTGAACATTTTCCTGTTTTACAACATCCATTCCAGACGAGGGAGACCAGAATTGCACACAAAATTCCAACAACTGACTGAACCTATTTCCTGCACAGCCGCAACATTCCCTCCCAAATCCGATACTCAATGGTGTGACCAATAAATGAAAGCATCAGAATGGTCTTCCCTGCATGTTAAAGTCCCACATCAGCAGTGTCAGATGCAATGTTCTGATGTGAAATTAGGGTGAAACGAGAACAAGTGGGACATCAGGGAACAAGAAAGACATTCATTGTTTGTGAGAGATGACGGTGAGCCGGTTGGTGCTAGGCTCCATGTTGTTGCTGAAGACGTGCCTTCCTGTTTATTTTGGTACACACATCACTCCAGATGTATCAAACACAATGGCTGCCTATTCTGTGTTGACCTTTTCAAACCTCAGGGGAAAGTGCGGATCAAAGATCCTGGACATCAGAGTCAAGAGTGTGGCGCTAGAAAATCACAGCAGGCCAGGCAACATCCGAGGAGCAGGAGCATGGACGTTTCGGACGTAAGCTCTTCATCAGAAATGAAGCTGGTCGGCTGGGAAGCTGAGAGATAAATAGCAGGCAGTTGGGGCTGGGGGCAAGGTTGCTGAGAATACAAAAGATAGATAAAAAAGGGGAGAAGTTGTTAGATTGGAGAGGAGGGTTGAGCTGATAAATGCGAAGGATTTTGAGCAGGGAAAGAGTGCGGTTTCCACTTGAGGCTTGGGACTGGCATCAGGGAATTTTGACCAAAGGTGAAATCCACGTTAATCCCGTGGGTTTGCAGGGTGCCAAGGCGGATGAGGAGGCTTCACTCCTTAAGGATTCAGCCGGCTGGGGTATGGCGACGGAGGACCCAGAACCTACATTGGAGTGGATAGGGGGCTTAAAGTGCTCAGCTAACCGGCAGTGGGATTGGTTTGGTGGCCCAGGTATTTTCCCTCATATGATTCGCAAGTTGGCCTCCGATGTGCCGATATGGAGGAAACATCATCAGATGTAACGGACACAGTGGATGACTTTTGCAAAGGTGCAAAGATGGACAAATATAATCACAGCATCCGTTGGATCGATTGTGATCTCCCAACCCTGATCCACTAGCAAGCACGTCTCCGTGATACCCACAATAAACTACCTGCCAATTTCAAGCTCGTTTTCCTTTTTTCGTACACTGCTTCTGTTTCGGTGCAACACTCTCACTTCAGAAGAGACTTCACCTCTTCTCAGAGATGTCCCCTTCCCTGCTGTGCCTGAAGTAGATTCATTTTCCTTGATAAACGTTCTGTTCAATTACTTGTTGCGGACATTTTAAACTGTGCAGAGCCTTCTACTTCTTTGACATTTTCCAAAATTTTCTATGCAACTAAAACAAACACACATTATTTACTTTAAGGTTCTACCGACAGACCAAAGCTTTCAGCTTTTCCAAGGACTTTGGCTCCAGCATCATTCAGGTGGAGATTGTCCCACGGGACAGTTCAATCCATCGCCAGTTCTGACCCCAAAATCCAAAGAAATAGCACTCATTTCTCCCACACCATGCTTTCAACCACACAGTTACCTCGTTAGTTTTGCTGATCTTGTGCCGATTTGCTTATGGACCAGGTAGTAATCAAGAGATTATTACTTTTTGTGCATGTTTTCTAATTTAGCACCAACCTAAATTCCATCAACAGAAATTCTTTCCTCTTTCCACCTACATCAACCTCTGGATCATTCCTCTCCCACTCCAAGTTCATCTACAGCCCAGATGAGTAATCTGAAAATGCGCACCAAGCAGACAATAGAGCTTTCAGGACCCTTGAGTCGGGTCATAGGGAACAGTCTCTATTTCCTGGCAGTTACTGTCCCCGATTATACCGATATTTCTCTTGAATTACCACCTCAACCATATTTCTGTCCTCTCTTTGCTCATCCTCCCTACAGCCAGCATTTTCATCCACACAGGGAGGAAGTAGCTCAATCCTGTTTGCAGTGGCTGAAGGGTGGAGAGTCCTTCAGTTCTACCTTCTGCTTCCCTCTACCTGCCTCATTCCCAGTCATCCCATTCTGTCACTGATCACTGACCGATATCAGGTAGTTAATCTAAGGAGTGTGACTGTCTCCTCTGCTGTCTCAGATTTATAATTAACAACTAATCCTGTATCCGCTTCTGCTTGCACAAGTGTGTTCCAAACTTTTGACAAACACAGTGTGTTGCATGCTTTGGAAGATGCACCTCGAATGCTTCGAGAATGAGCCATAGTAACTCACTAATATTTTGGTGAACAGCCGAACGTGCTGACTAATTGCACCACAGAGTCTGAGGTGTAAAGAAATCGGCAAGGTTCTGAAACCTGGGTGTCAGCGAGTTCTACCTTCAGACTGCAGTTACTGAAACCGCAATTGTCCTCGACCAGTTTTACATTACCAAAATACAGGCTGAGACTTTCATTGTGCAGAGACGAGGACAGCCTGATCCCAGTCTCTGCAAATTCATCCATGTCACCAGGAAACGATTTTGCATGTGGATACACAAAACGTAGTTCAGCAGCCTGGGCAATAACAGGAAAATCAGAATGGAACCCAGTCCGTGCTTTTTTGAACCCCACGCAGATTCTTTGTCTCTCGTTGTCTCTGTCCTGAATCCACCCTGTGATGTACAGACTTAAATCAGGCTCCCAGAGACAAGTTTAGAGCCGAATCTATGAATCAGGAGGGGAATGGCCAAGTTGAGCGGTGTTCAGACAATGAATTGTAGAATGGAGGAATGGGGGAGGCAGAATAAAAACGAAACAGACAGACAGAAGGGTACGGTGATTCGAGAGACAAAGGGACAGAGCGTGAATGATATAGAGCAGGCATTCGTTTTTGCCCTCTACTGCTGGTCATAATGTAAGATTATCACAGTACGATAAATTCCCTTAATCGAACGCAATAGCAAGAGTGTAGGTGTTGGCTTGTGGAGCGTCTGACTCCAGATCAGAAAGTTGCGTGTTCAAACCACCTCAGGCTCGCAAGTGCGTTTTGAGGATTTACCTCCGTGAATTTTACATGGCAACAGATTTTGCTGTATGCGATATTCACTGGGCAAAATGTCTTCCTGGCACTTTCGCAAAGAAATGTTTCGCAGCAACAGCAATTCTTTCCTCTCACTGGGCACAGTTAAAGTGATGTTTATCTCAACAACAGGAGCGAAAACCGAAGTCTAACGGACCCTCTCCACATTAATGGTGATTCTGAAATTTACAAGGTGTTGGTAAAATCCAATTACGGACAATTACTTGGTTCAGTCCGCAATACGTTTAATTGGCCGCCAGGACGTGGCTGTGTGAAACAGCATGGGGAATTACTGTGCGGAGTCCTGTGCATGAAACACATAACAACTGATCATGTTTTTTAAAATTTAAGAACTTAATCCCATCTCACAGAAGAGAGACGGTATGATGTAGATCATAGCAGACCGACTGAGAACAGGATAAGGCCATTCAGAAGCGTATCAACTCCTCTGTGCCAACTTCACCAATGTTTTATGCAATATATGTTTGTATCTATTACAGGAAGCACAGCAAATTACAGTGCTCGTGGAACTGCCACACAGGAGGAGACGGCGTTGATTCAATGATCACTGGGTTTCACACCTTTAGCTCCGAATGCGCCATGCCACACACCTGAGGTCAATATCTGTAAAGACAAATCTCGATGATGGAAGAAATACTCAGTTTTCCATCTGGCATGTAGCATATAACGTTGATAATGATGTTATAACTCCTTCATTGCTGTTGTGTAATGTGCTGTTGGGCAAATATACACATTGTCAAATGTCCCACATTCTGTTGTACTAAAGCCGATTTCACTCAGAATCACAACGTGTGTCATTATGCAGTTGGAGGCCAGAGAGCCCATCTTCTCTCTACTGGCTCTCCAATGCCACTCTTTTGCTCTCTCCATGTAATTCTGAACATTGTTTCTTTTCATGTAAACATCGAGTTCCCCTTTTTGTCCATCGAATCTGAATCTTTGTCACTGTCAGACAGTGAATTGCGGACGTGTCACTCCCTGTGCAAACGTATTATTCCTCATGTCGGTTGTATTTCTTTTCCTGATGATCTTCAGTCTCTGCCGAGACATTCTAGTTATATTCATGCGTTGGAGCATTTTCACTCCCTTATTTCTCCTGACTAGAACCTTCATGACTTTGGAAAGTCAAGCAGATGTTAAATGTTTGGGTCTGTAAAAGCACAGCTGGTAATGCAATATCAGGAGCTGGAAAATCTATGTTGCCGACGTTCGCTCTTCATTAGGAATGTGTGGAGGATTAAAGTGCTGAGAGATAAATAGGTGTGTGGGGGACAGGAGTGGGACTGGAGCTGGGAAGTTAATCAGTTGATGCAGGCTGCAGGTTGATGGTGATAGGTCAGAGCGGAGTATGGAGCTGCTGGTGGGCTGGAAGATGGGCAGATAGGACAGTCAATGGGTAGATATCGAGTTGGAACGTTAGACCTGCGATGAGGGTTTAGGGAGGGCAGATGAGGAAACTGGTGAAGTTAACGTTGATGCCGTGTGGTTGGGCGGTCCCATACAGGAAGACGAGGTGTTCTTCCCACACTCATTGATTAGCTTGTATTTGAAGGTGGAGGAGACCCAGGACTTGCATATCTTTGGGAGGGGAAGATGAAGTAGTCAGCAACAGTACTATGGGATTGTTTAGTGCGTGTATCCCAGAGATGTTCTCTGCAAGGCTCTAGGTATTAGTGTCCTGTCTCACCAGTGTCAAGGAGACCACGTCAAGAACAACGGACACTGTATATAAGGTGTTTGCATTTGCAATAAAATGTCTTCTGGATATGGAAGGATCCTTCGGTGCGACAGACAGAGGTGAGGTGAGTGCTGAGGGCGCAGATTTTTCACCCGCTGCAGTGGCAAGGGAAGACCAGCTTTCAGACTTCTGTTCTCTAAGGAAAACTGCCCCAACTTTCCAATCTACCTTCACAGCTGAAATTGCACATACGCTGCACCATTCACATCACCCTGTTCATTGCTTTCGTGAATCACGTAATTTCCCCAATTCCTGAAGTTTCACGAGCTGAATTTAAAAATAAAGCCGCTGGTAGTTTCGTTCAGAGTTGGATTGACTCAGTGAACAATCTGAAACACAGGTTTTCACTTTGACAAATAGTTTCTCTTTTTGTGTTTGCTGCAAGAGCAGCTCTTCTCCATCTCGACTTCAGGATGTTCAATGTCATTTACACAGACTATTTTTTGAGAAACTAGATCGAATATTTTGTGTAAGTGAGGACAGGACATATGCACCTGTCCGGGATTTGAACCATGTAACTAAACCCTTGAATGCCATGACACTCGATGAGTAATGAGTGATAGCCTGGTGGCGCAGCTCACTGCGCGAGCAGCGGAACTTTTCGACATCTGAAATCTCAGATTTCAACTTTGTGACCTTTCAGAACACTTTCCTAATCGGAATCAGGAGATTGAAGAGTGAACTGTACAACTGAACAGAGGCAGTCTGGTAATGTCCCCTTCTTTCAGAAAGACCTCTGATGTTCTCGACGGCATTGATTGATTCCCGTCATACTTACTCTGACTTTGCTGTTGCAACAGTATGCAACAATAAATTTGAATTTTCAGATTAGGAACCGGAATCCGAGCAAAGGTGGGAGAGGCACCGTTTCCTACTCTCTCTGCCACCAGGGCTATAAGCAAGAGCACGTTTCTCATTTGTTTCAAAACAGCTTTAGTCGTTGTTTTTGGTCTATGGAGACAACTTTCTCTTCTAGTCTGATGGAGTCAACGAGTATTTTACTTCACCATTAGGGGCCCATCATCCCAGTTTTCAGCACTTGGCCTTTCATCTTATTTGCACTGAAGTTTCGACTGGTCATCTCAATGATATTTTCACTGGAATAGTTTGCACTTCAACGACACAACAACTAGGACTGAAATTTGAGATGGGAAACAAAAGTAGAAGTTGCTGAAAAAGCTCACCAGTTCTGGTAGTATCTGTGAGGTTAAATCAGAGATAAAGTTACGGATTCGGTGGCAATTCCTCCGAACCAGATCTTTCAGCAACGTCTGCTTTTGCCTGAGATTAATATAATGTTTTCTTGCTCCGTCGTGGAACTGAGACTCATTTTCACCGACAGAGAGAATCATGCAATGACATTCCTCCAAGAGTGACATCGACCTCAGAACTGACCAAATCCAGGAAGTAGGATTTGACCGGCTTGGCATACTTGTCCCTTTTCAGGCTTGAACAGCAGAATCCTTTTGCTGCAAAGTGCTCCTTTGGATGTTAGATGCGGCAGGTTTGTCAAATTTGACCCGTGGCTCAGGGTGGCACAAACTCACAACCACAGGCTTACAAAAGCAATGAGTCAACCACTGTGATACAGCAGCATAGCTGTAAGGTGCGGTCTCATGGCATAAATACTGCAGTCTAATAGATGACTGAATTGTCTGTGTATTTCAAACAAGATGTAACAGAGCTGAATGAATCATGTACTGAAAGATGAGGGAATGCAATATTGAATCAGATATTGCCCAATCTGATATCAGCAGAGATCTTCTCTGGTTGTCTAGTAATTAAGATTTAGCGGTATCTGTGCCATGGAATGTTAATGGTTAAGGATTACAGTAATCATTGTGAAATACTGCCTGATATTTTGAAGCAGAATGACGCAGTGGATTAGTCATAGAGATTTACAGAACAGGAACGTATCCTTCGGATCAACTTGTCAATGCCGACCAGATATCCTAACTTAATCTCGTCTCATTTGCCAGCACTTGACCCATATTTGCCAAACCCTTCCCACTCATGTAACTATTGATATGCGTTTTTATTTTGTTTGGCTTAAATTTTACCAGACTCGGTGGCACGGTGGCACAGTGTTTAGCACTGCTGCCTCACAGCGCCAGAGACCTGGGTTCAATTCCTGCCTCAGGCGACTCTCTGTGTTGAGTTTGCACATTCTCCCATTGTCTGCGTGGGTTTCCTCCGGGTGCTCCGGGTTCCTCCCACAATCCAAAAATGTGCAGGTTAGGTGAATTGGCCATGCTAAATTGCCCATAGTGTTAGGTATATTAGTCAGAAGGGAAATGGGACTGGGTGGGTTGCGCTTCTGAGGGTCGGTGTGGACTTGTTGGGCCGAATGGCCTGTTTCCACGCTGTAGGGAATCTAATAGAATTTAATCTAAACTCCACCATTTTCTCTGACCGCTAGTCCCATACAATTACCACCCTCTGCGTGAAAATGTTGCCCCTTAGATCCCTTTTAAATGTTTCCCTCAATCTCTGACCTCTAATTCTCGACTAGCCCTACCCCAGGGATATGAACTTATCTACTTACCCCGTCCATGCACCTCATGATTTTATGAATATCTGCAAGTGCATCCCTCAGCCTCTGACTCTCCAGGAAAAGCAGCCACAGCATAGTCATCCTCTCCCTATCGCTCAAACCCTCCAACACTTGCAACATTCTTCCAAATCTTTTTGGAACTCTTTCAACGTTTGCTCATCATTTCCACAGGAGGCAGACTGGAGTTGCACACAATGTTACAATGCAGTCAAACCTACGTCCAAACTTTATTTATTTATGGATCCCGAGGTTATACCGATTTGTATCTGTTTTCTAATTTAGCAAAAACTAAATTCCATCAGCAGAAACTCGTTACTCTTTCTACCAATGTCAACAACGGTATCGTTCCTCTCCCAAACCAAGTTCCTCTGCAGCCCAGAAGAATATCCTGAAACCGGGCTTCAGGCAGGCAACACAGCCATCGGGACATTTGATTTAGGCAATGGGAAAGAGTTTCTGTTTCCTGGCATCTGCTATCCTCGATTACATCGACATTTCTCTTCAATCCATCCTCTTAAATCGCCCACTCTACCACATTTGTGTCCTCAGTTTATTCATCATCCCGACAGCCAACGTTCTCACAACCAGGAAGAAAGCTGGGTAACTGTTCGAAGGGCGGGAAACAGTCAGTGCATGGATCTCCTGTGGTCTTTCCCCTGAAAACAAAAACAAGAATACCATTTTGGTTAGTGTTCGGGGACGAACTATCAGGGGCATGCAGTTAGTCACAGGGCTCTGGACAGAGTCTGCCCCATTGCATAGAACTGAAGGTGGGAAAGGTGGAGAGTTTTAGTAATTGGGGACACAATAGTAAGCGGGCCAGTGAGAAGGTTTGTTGGGAGGAACGAGACTTATGCTTTGTGTGTTGCGTCTGGTGTAATGGTCCCTGTTTTCTCAGATCGTGTATTTGCGGTCCTCAGGGGTGAGAGTGACCAGCTCCAAATCGGTACCATGTAAGTACGAAAGACATAGATTGAAAGAGGGATATGAATGTAATGCAGAATTTCAGGGAGCTCGGTTGGAAGCTCAGAGCTAGAACAAGCAGTGTTGTTATCTTTGGATTCTTACCGCGATCGTGAGGGAAGGAATATGGAGACATATAAATTGAAAACGTTGCTAAAGGGATGGTGCAGCAGAGAATGCTTCAGGACACGGATAATTAGGGTTCATTCTGCGGAAGGTGGGAACTCCACAAGCAGGACGGATATCACTTGAACCAGAGGGGTATGATTGTCCTGGGTGGGAAATTTGCTGGTGGTTTTCGGATAAACGAGCTCAGCAGGGGAATGGGCTCCTGAGGTGTCGTTCGAGTGCAAACGAGGATGAGAGTAGGCAGGGCATGGAGAGGAATTCACGGTGATTACAATGTGTTGACTGACAGCAAGCTGGTTAAAAGTGTGTCTGTTTCAAAGCCAGAACAATCCGAAATCAGGTGTGTAAACTTGCAGCATGGATAGGTAACTGGGACTTCGATAATGTGGCCATTTCGGGGACATGGATAGACAGGGTCAGGAATCGGAGTTACAGTTTCCTGGATTTGGAATCTTCATTGAGAACAGGCGAGGTGTTTAAATATGGGGAGGTGTGGCTTTGTTAAGTCAAGGACAGCATAACGGTAGCTGAAAGTAATCTTGACAAGGATAATCTACTGAGATGGTATGGGATAAGGTAAGGAACAGGACAGTCGAGGCCACACCGCTGGAAGTTTTCTTTAGACCTCCACAGACTTCCAGGAATGCGGAGGAGAGGTTCGGACAAACGATTCTGGGGAGGAGTGAAAGGAACAGTTTGGTCATTCTGGGGACTCTAACGTCCTCAGATTGAATTGAAACGCTCTACCTCTGGTACGTCGGATGGATTGGTTTTCGTCTCATGTGAGGAGGAGGGTTTCCTGACACAGTATATCGAAGAACCGACAAGAGGGGCGGCTATACTGGATCTGATGCTTAATAATGTCCCAGACTAGATGTCTGAGTTAGTGTTAGACGAGCACTTTGGAGAAAGTGACCATAATTCAATTGCAGTTAGTTTAGCAATAGAAAGCCATAGGTACATAACACAGGGCAAGAGTAATAGATGAGGGAAGGGCAACTATAATGCGATTAGGTAGGACTTCGGATGCATAGAATGGGGTAGCAATATTAAGGGGATGGGACAATCAAAATGTGGTGCTGGTTCAAGAAACATATATTGTGTGTCCTCGGTAGTTATGCCCCTATAAGGCAGGGAGAAAGTGATAATGTATGGGAACCGTTGCTGAGTAAATCTATTACATGTCTTGTTCAGAGGAAGAAGGAGGCTTATGTGACGTTGAGAGGAGAGGGTTCATATGAGGCGATGGAGTGTTGCAGATTGGCTTTTAAGTGTTTAAAGACAGACATAAGAGGAACAATGAGATCAGGTGAGCAGTCTTTGCCAGGTACAATAACGGAGATCCTCAAAGCTTTCTATAGGTATTTGAGTAATAAAAGGATGGCTAGGGTCGGGATAGGGCCAGTCAAAGACAGAATTGAGAAGTTTTGTGCGTCCACTTTGGAGACTGGAGAAGTGCTAAACGAAAATTCCCCAACTGTTTTCACTCAGGAAAAAGGAGAACATTGTAGTGGAGAAAAGTGTGATGTGGGATATTAGACTAAAAATGATTGAGTTGAGTAAGGAGCAGGTGTTATCAATTCTAGCAGTAGTGGAAGTAGACAAGTCCCCTGGGCCAGATGGGATTGATCTGAGGATTCTGAGAGAAGCTATACACTTTAGTGTTGCACTTTGAGCAGTCATTGTTTATATTTTTAGTACGAGATTAATGGAGAATTGCTAACATTGTGCTCTTGTTCAAAAAGGCAGTAGAGATGACCAAGGTAATTATATACCAGCGAGCCTTACAATTGTTGTAGGAAAAAAAGTTCGAAAGAATTGTAAGAGGCGGAATTTATAATCATCTTACAAGCAATAAGTTGATTGCAGATAGTCAACATGGCATTTGGCAAGGGTAAGTCATTTTTCACAAAACACATGGAGAATTTGGAGAATGTGACGAAAAATGTGGATGGGGTAGAGCAGTTGAAATAGTGTACATGGACTTCAGTAAAGCTTTTGGTAACGTTCAACATTGTAGGCTGTTGCAGTAAATGCAGGATCGCTTTTGGGACCACTGTTGTTTGTCATTTCTGTAATGACTTTCACGCAAGCATAAGTGGATGGGTAAGAAAGATTGCAGATGACGGTAAAGTCATTGGAGTAGTGAACAGTGTGGAAGATGTTTGCAAGTTGCAGGGGAACTTGGATAAACTGTAGAATTGGTCTTAGAGGTGCAATTCGAGTTCAATGCAGCTAAATTTAAGGTGATTCACTTTGGGAAAACTAAGAAGAAGGCTGAAAACTGGATCAATGGAAATATTCTTGGGAGTCTGAATGGGTAAAGTGATCTTGAAGTCTATGTACATAGATTCCTGAAAGTTGCAACCCAGATTGATAGTACTATTAAGACGGCATATATTGTGTTCGGTTTTATTACTAGAGGGATTGATTTCCAGAGCCATAATGTCGTGCTACAACTATACAAAACGCTAGTGCAGCTGCACTTGGAACATTGTGTACAATTCTGTTCGCCCCATTACCAGAAGGATATGGAAGCAATGGAAATATGCACAGGAGGTTTACCAGGGTGTTGCGTGGTTTGAAGGGAAGGTATCATGAGGAAAGGCTGAGTGATTGCGTTCTGTTCTCATAGGAAAGAAGAAGGCTAAAGTGGATTTGATAGAGACATAAAAGATGATCATAGGATGATATAGGATAGACAGTGAAAGTAGTTTTCCGAGGATGATAACGTCAGACTGCATGACGGTGAATAACTACAAACTGAGATTTGATAGATTTAAGAAAGATGTCAGACGCAGGCTCTTAACTCAGAGAATGAAGGATTGGAATGCCCTGCCTGCAACTGTAGTACTCAGCCACATTACGGAAATTTAAATAATCCTTGGGTAAGCACATGGATGATGATGAGATTGTGTCGGGGGCTGAGGTTAGATTAGTTCAAAGGTCGACGCAACATTGAGGGCCAAAGCGCGTGTTCTGCGCTGCATTGTGTTTTATGTTCGATGACACGAATGTCGGTGGAGTCGCGTAGAATGTGGAAGGATGATGCAGGTTGCAGGGGGATTTGGATAAACTGCAGGTTTGGACTGAAGGGTGGAAAATGGAGTTCAATGCAGATAAACCTGTGTGACCCACTTTGTGAAGAATAACAGGAAGGCAGAATATTGGGTCAATGAAAATATTCTTGGTAGTGTTTGTGGACAGATTAATTTTGGTGTCTTATGTACAAAGATTCCTGAAACTTGGCATACAGGTCGATAGTGCTGATAAGAAGGCATATAACGTGTTAAGTTTTATTGGTAGAAGGATTGAGTTCTGGAGGCATAATGTCATTCTGCAACTCTACAAAATGCTAATGCGGCCACACTTGGAATATTGTGTATACTTCTGAACCCGCATGACAGGAAGGATGTGGAAGCATTGGAAAATGTGCAGAGGAGATTTCCTAGGATGTTGCCTGATCTGGAGGGAAGATCTTAAGGGGAAAGGCTGAGAGACTTGATTGTGTTCTCACTGGAGAGAAGAAGGCTCAGAGGGAATTTGTCAGAGGCATACAAGATGACCTGAGGATAAAGTAGGAAAGAAAGTGATAAATTTTCTTACGAGGATGATGATGTCAGCTCGTACGAGAGGGCACAGTTGCAAGTTGACCGGTGAGAGACTTCAGGCACTTGTCAGCCGCAAGTTCATTACTCAGAGAATTGTAAGTGTGTGGAATGACCTGCCCGCTAATGTAGTCAACTCATCCAAATTTGGGGCATTTAGGTAATTCTTGGAGAAGCATATCGACGATGCTGGGATAGTGAAGGCAGATGAGCATGAATCAGTTCACAAGTCGGAGCAAAATTGTGGGCCGAAGGGCTTGTTCTGCACTGTATTGTTCCATTTGCTATGTTAGTCACACAGGGAGCAACTACCTCATACCTATTAAGTTGAAGGGCTGAGACACCTTCAGTACTACCCACTGGTTCGCTATATCAGCCTCACTCACAGTCACACCCTTCTGTCCCTGACCACTGACTGATTTTTAATAGTTAATCTACGGAGTGTGACTGTCTCCTCTGCAATAAAAACTGTCTATCTCAGAATTAAAGATAACAAATCATTCACTTTACACTGCTGAATGTCCAAAAGAGCTCCAAACATCTGACAAACTCAGTGTGTTGAAGTTATTCTGAACATGCACCTTGAGTGGTCTAATCCTAATTCTTAGATAAGGAATCATATTAAGTCACTAATATTTTGGTGTACAGCTTAATATGCTGACGAAATGCACCATAGTGTCTGAGGTGTAAAAATGTTCTGTAAGATTCTGAAGCCTGGGTGTCAGCAATTTTCAGCTTCAGACTGCAGTCACTGAAGTAGCATTTCTCCTCTATAAGCTCTACTATATCAAAATACAGGCTGAGACTTCCATTGTGGAGAGATGGCGACAGCTTGATCCCAGTCCCAGCAAACTCATCCATGTCACCAGGAAACGACGTTTTCTGTTATTACATTCAAAGCAATTCTGCAATCTATCTGTCATTTCCTTAGTTTCAATTGTCATCAAACTTCTGTCTTTCTTAGAAACACGGACAAACTTCGCCTTATGGAGTCTTTCTCTGCTGTAATCAGGCTAGATTTAAAACACAGCTTTAAGTATTGGTCTAGCATTTCAGGCTCTGGGCTAAACTTCCAATGGGCATCCATCTTGCCAGCATTGTTTTTCACCATGTCAAACGTTATACAAGTGTCCACAGAAATCATTAGCCAACATCTGGAATACATGCTCCCAAACCTACCTGAGGGATTTCGGGGGATGTGTTTTCCATTTTAAGTAGAAGGAATGCAGGTTTGCCTCCAGTCTGTTTAATGTAGAGATATGTCCCCATGTGAGCTGAACAATCAATGCTTCCAGTTGCAGGCCTGCCTGAACCTCAGGGAAGTTTACTTCATAAACTGTCTCCGAGGCTTCCAGCTTCAACGTGACCTCATAGGGCATGAGCTGGCCCCTGGTACATGAATATGGTTTGTCACGTGTCACGTGATACTGGACCATTCAATGGAATGTTTTTCCAACGACAGGATTTTACAGTTGTACATGTCACTCATACGTGATTCCGGGACTGGCTTACGGTTCATCAACTGTTCTCATGGGATATTTTTATTTCTGATAGACATGATGAATTTCCTTGGTGAATTTCAAAAACTATTGTGCATAAATGGCCGATATCGAGAAAATGTTAATGAAACCTAGTCCGCATCTATTTTACCTCACACACATTCTTTGTCTCTCGTTGTCTCGGTTGTTGTCTCTGCCCTGAATCCACCCGGTGATGTACAGATTCGAATCAGTCTCCCCAGAGATAAGTTTAGAGCCGAATCAATGAGGGGCATGGCAGGAGGGGCATGGCCGAGGAAAGAGAGGTTGATACAATTGCAGAAGGGGGGAAATATGTGAGTGTGAGAGTGAAAAGAAACACAGACAGACAGAAGGAGGCGTTGTTTCGAGAGGCAGAGGAGTAGAGATCGAGCGAGACAGTACAGGCATTAATCTTAGGCCTGTGTTGCTCGTCATAACGTAAAAATGTCGCAGTAAAATAGCGTTACTTTATGGAGTTCTGTAATAAATGTGTGGCTGTGGGCTTTTGCCACATCTAATTGCAGATCGGAAAGCTGCGTGTTCAAATCACGTCAGGCTCGTGGTGTGTTGCGGATGTTTCCCTCCCTGAGTTTTCCATGTCAACAAATGTGCTGTGTGCGGATAGTCATTGGTCAAAATGTTCTTTCCAGCTTCTTTGGATTACACGAGAAATGTTGCTGTCAGTTTTATTTGTGAATAGTATTTCAGGGAGTTGGAATGCCCAGCGTTTTGGTGAATGCTCTCTTCACCCGGTGTGAGAATTAAAAAAAAACGAACTGTTCAGCGTGGGGAATAAACACACAACCGCCTCCCTCTGGGTAGACGCTTCGTTCAGTTGGTGACAGTGTAGTGTTTAGTTTTATGTACTGATATTTTATTACATAATTTATGGACACCCAATTTTATGTTTCAGAAAGCAATGTTTCCCAGCAACAGCAAATATTTCCACTCACTGGACACAGTAAATGTGATCTTTATTCAACGGAAGGGTCAGAAGTCTGCCGGCTTTCTCCCAAAGAAACCCAAACATATAAATAGAAAGCACAAATTTTCTGCATGGCTTCGTATGAAGTTCACTGAAGATGTTTCCTCGTAAGTTTACGAAATGTCTGGAAATGAGCCTTCCAGCTCAGCGAGCAAATCTACATCCAAACAGGATTTCTCCATATTAACGGTGAGACTGAATGTCACACTGTGTTGGTAAAATCTAATTGCAGACATTGATTTGGTTCAGTCTTATATTTGTTAAATTTAATCGGTTGGGAGGACGTCGCTGTGTGAAACAGAGTGGGAAATTACAGCAGGGCGTGAAACACATCACAACTGACTTTTTTTTTTACAATTCCACGACTTTATGCCCATCTCAGTGAAGAGAGGTTGCATAATTTAGATCATAGCAGACCAACGGAGAACAAAAGAATGGTATTAAGGCATTCACAGGCGTATCACCTCCCCTGTGCACATCTCAGCTACTTCCTGGAAGCACAGCAAATTGTATTGCTCGCGGAATTGCCACAAAGGAGGAGACGGCTTTGATACACTGACCGCGGGGTTGCACACCTTTAAGCTCTAAATGCGCCACTCCGCTCACCTGAGCTTAATAACTGCAAAGAAAGCTCTCAGTCATTCAGAGAAATACTTAGTTTTCCACCTTCATGTAGCATGTAACTTTGAGAATGCAGTCATAAATCCTTCATTGCTTTTGGGCAGAATATACGCGTTGTCAAATGTCCCACATTCTGTAGTACCAAATGCGATTTCATTCAGAATCGCAAAGTGTGTCACAGCGCAGAAGTAGGCTGGGCAGCCAACGTTGCTATCAAATGATTGCTCTCTCCATGTAACTCTGAACATTGTTCCTTTTGAGGTTAACATTGAATTCCATTTTGCATCCATGGAGTTTTAGTCCTTGTCAATCTCAGACAGTGAGTTACAGACATGCACCACTCCCTTTGCGAACACATTTTTCCTCGTGTCATTTATAATTATTTTCTTCGTGACTTTCCATTTCTGCCAAGTCGGTCTGGATCGTTTCTGGCATTGGAGAATTTTCACGTCATTATTTTCTCTGTTGAGAGCATTCTTGACATAGAAAAGGTCAAGCAGATTAAAATAGTGGAGGGCTGGAGTACCACAGCTGTTCAGGCAACGTCGGGAGCAGGAAAATCGATATTTCAGACATTAGCCCTTCATCAGGAATGGGGCGGGTGGGGGTGGAACGGGATTGAGAGACAAATTGGAAGGTGCGTGGGCCTAGAGTTCAGAGTGAAGTTAGGACCAAGGAACTGGGAAGTCAATCAGTAGATGCAGGTTGAGGGGAGACAGTGATAGGTCAGAGCAGATTGTAGAAACGATAGGTGGGGGAAGGAAAATGGACAGGTAGGTCAGTTCAAGAGGGCGGTGCCGTTTTGGAGGTTTTGACCTGCGCTGGGGGGAGGGGAGGGGAGAAGAAGAAACTGGAGAAGTTAATGTTGGTGTCGAGTTGTTGGATGGTCCCAAAGAGATAGTTGAGGTGGTCTTCCTCCACTCATCGTGCAACTTGTATTTGATGGGGGAGGAGGCCCAAGACTTGCATGCCATGACAGAATGGGAGTGGAAGATGAAATAGTCGATTGCATTACGGTGGACTGTTTGGTGCTTGTTTTCCAGAGAAATCCTCTGCAACGCTCTGCATAATAGCATCCTGTCTCCCCAAAGTCAAGGAGACCACGACGAGAACAACGAACAGATGTTGGCATATGCAGTAAACTCTGCCGGATGTGGAAGGTATCTATGGGGCGATGCACAGAGGTGAGGGAGTTCGTGAGGGTGCAGGATTTTCACCACTTGCCGTGGTAAGGGAAGCCCAGCTTTCAGCTTTCTGTTCTCCAGGACCTGACACAATTTTCCAATATACCTTCACAGCTGACATTGCACATTCACTACACCATTCACATTAACCTGCTCAGCGCTGTCGCCAATCACTTCACATCCACACTAACTGAAGTTTCACGTTCAGATCTGAACAATAATGCCCTTGAAAAATTCATTTGGAGTCGGATTGACACAGCGAACAATCCGAAACACATGTTTCAATTTTCAATGTGCTTCCCTTTGTCGCATTTACTGCAATACTCGATCATGCCCATCCTGACTTCAGGCTGTCCGACGTCATTTAGAGAATCTACCTTTTGAGATTATCGAGTGAACATTTTTGCGAAGGTGCAGACAGGACACATGGATCCTTCCGGAATTTGAACGGTATAACTAAATCACTGAAAACCCAAAAGAAAAATAAATCCCTTGAGCAATGAGCCACAGCCTGGTTGCTCTGCCCACTCTGCCAGAAGCTGACTTTTTCTCAGTTTAAAATCCATTCCACATTGCTCCAGAATTCAAAACATCAAAGTGTTTTCAGAGTATCTGCTTCCCATTCTGACTCCCTGCTCCCTGATGCTGCTGTTTGTCTCATAAAAAGGGACCAGGCTGTCTCCACTAGTGGACAACTTCGTTTCTATGTGTAAGCTGTGCTGGGTGAGGGCAGAGTCCTTTCGCTCTTCTGCTCAGTATGAATAACCTGCGACGGAAGGAGTCAATTACATGACAGGAAGTTTGCAACTTGATTTGTGGATTTTCACCAAATGTCTCTTATCCGAGAAATAGAAAGATGCTGAGTTGGCGGGAAAGGGATAAATTGACACTGGAGATTCTTTCTTCTGGTAAATCATATGAGTTCTCTTGAGTACAGTCTGTGTGGTGTTCAGAATTCTTCTCGCAGCAATCCTGCCAAATGTCCAATGCAAAACGGGCGTCCGATTCTTTGCTGCGATATCTGAGCCATCACTGTCGCAGATGAAGAGAATCCAAGAGAAATGTTCACTCACTGACAGTCATCAAGACGGCCCGGAGCTGCGTTGCTACTGACAGCACATCGCAGAATATAGAGTTAAAAATGAGCCATTGTTTTACCCTCTATCCCAGCGATAGGGCGAGGAACTGCTTCAACACGTGGCATAATTCCCATGCAGATAGAAGCCGGACAGTCCATTTAGTCCTTGGCGAATCTATGCCACGTGAATCTCTCAGAGACTATTCATAATCGGTTACACATGTCCTAACATTGAGGAAATATGTCTGTGTGGTGATGCTGTCTCCCACATGCTGCTCGTCTTGCCATTCATGTCTGAACCAGCAATGGATAACGCCCCTGAGTACGTGTCAGAAGAGCGTCGATTCGACTCGTACCTGGCTCGAGAGCAATGCAGGGTTTTATTAAACTGACAAACCAATTGTGCCCTTTGAACTGAAGCCAAGTCGACGTTTGAATTCCTGATTTGCAGGAATCTTCAGTCAATGCCCCAACATCATCAGAGAAGTGGAAACAGAAATAGTTAAACACACTGCTCATGGGTAATTTTCCATTTCCATAACGCACTGACCCAATCACTGCGCCTCCTTGAAATGGCAAGGAAATAAAATGAGTAGCCAAGTTGCAGTTTTGAGAATCTTTAGAAACTCCTTGTGAAGCGGTTTCAAAGGAAAATGAAGAATGAACTGTTGGATTGATCAGGGATTTCCGAGGCACCTTCCTCTTCTGAAACAGGATGAAAGATTGTCTCTGATGTTCTCGAGGACATTAATTCATCCGAGGCATTGAACGGACTAACATGACAGATGCTCCACTTTTTTTGTTGGTGATGCTGGGAGTAAAATAAGTTCCGGTCTCCCTGGCTAAAAATCTAATCCCGAGCAAAGTGGTGAAAGCACTGAATCCTGCCCATTACATACTGCCCAGCAAATATGACTTCAAGAATCAAGCACATGGCTGGCGTGACAACTGTCAAGCCCCTTGTAAGCGCTCTTGTCAGAAACAACAACTTGATTATCCTCATCTGACTTTCCATTACTAGGCCTTGTATGGCTCAGCATCACAAAATCACATCGAAATACCAGTGGAGGTTATGCTGGTGTCTACTTCTCTGACCCTTCCACAGAGTGAGATCCAGATTGCAACCCTCCTTGGCTGTTTAGGGTTTACTGCATATCTCTACAACTCTTTCCGCCTTTTACCTTAAATCTATCTCCCGCGGTGATCGATCAAAAGTAAACATTTCTTTCAGTCTACCCCACGCATGCCCCTCATTATTTAATACCTCAATCATGCCTTTAAAAAATCTATTCTTCTTTAAGAAAAATAACCCCAGTCTCTCCATTCTCTCTTCACAACTCAAAATCTTCAATCAGCTAATATCCTGTTGAATCTCTTCTGCACCGTTCCCAGTGCTACTTTATCCCTGATTTAATGTGAATTGCAGAACTGCACAAATAGTCAGACGACAGCGAAATGAACAAATGGAATAAATGACGCAGAAAGCTACACAAAATGTTCATTTGCAATAAATTCGCTTTTTCTCCATACTGCGCTGCATCATCTTCCTGAGCCTGATGCTCCAATAATTTCTGGTCTACGTCAGTAAATGCTGCTATATGATGATTAATCTCACAACCGCGGAAGCTGAATGTCACGACTGGTTAAAAGGTCCCGATGCTGGTTAGAGGCACGTTCACCCAGCTACAGCACCCCAGCAACACAGACTGCACGGTGTAATGTAAGTGTTAGATTGTGGAATGCATCAGTGAAATCACAGGGGCAGCGTCAAGGTTGGTTAGTGATTGTAGAGGGAGAGACATCTCCGAGGAAGGATGGGTTTGAATCCTGATATCTGAAACTCTGAGATGGAAGAAAGCGGGTGTTTGAAGGCGCGAAATCATCGCCTCGAAGCGTATTTTCATGGTGTATGGTACTGATTCCACTCCCCTTTTGCGAAGCACGGAGCAGCAGGAATTATTTCAATATCAAGCTGAGAGATCCAACCTCACCTACAGCAGTTTTTACTGACATTGAGAAGGGATCAATGGGACATCAGGCATTAAGTAGCATACAATGTGAAATATGTATTTTACCATAACTCAGACTGACGCTGAACTTGCGGTAGGCACAAGGCAAAGCACGTTTCCCGTGCCACATGTAAAAATGCTATTCAAAAGCAGTAAGGATAGTGTCAGAGGATATATCAGGAACAGCTTAACAGGCACAACAGTAATAGTTGACAAACAGTGTCTGAGATGTGGGTACTCAGGGTGGGGTGAATTTTTAACTTGAGTTGTTGAATGCTGAGACTGATGGATTTCTACAAAACTTCAAAGGCTTAAGGGATACTGCAGGGAATTGTTGAAATGTATTTCCAAACAGGAATGTAGTTTAACATCGGTTTTCTTCTCCAATTTGCTCACAAAATCAAGTAAACACTGCTGCGAAATATCATGTAATCCCAGTTCACAGGCCCAGAATCAGAGAAACCGAGTGATACAGTTCGGAAGATCCAATTGGAAATTGTGATGGGGAAGAGCACGCACCTGTGGCAACAGTGATGTAATCGATGAGGGCGAGATCCATCTATGTCGGTACAGAGGTGCGTGAAGTGCCGAGGCTGGAAGCTCTAACGTCACCAGGAGCAGCTTCTATTGTTGTGGAGCAGGGAGCATTGTGACACGTGGCTGGGCGTTTGAGCCTCACGTGGAGCAATTTATTTTGACATGGAGCAGCAGGGACTATTGTAATATCAGGCTGGGAGCTCTAACCTCACATGCAGCAGTTTCTATTGACATTGAGAAGGGAACATTGGGACAACAGGCTGTGAGGTCCAACCGCACCGGGTGCAGCGCCTGTTCACATGGAGCAGGGAGAATTTTGACATCTGTCTGAGGGAAAGGATGCAAAGCTCTTTTAATCTGAATTGAAATAGATCTTAGCAGTGCACATCTTTGAAGATTGAGGGAATATCTTTCCCAAGGTATATGTATCTGTTGTAAAGAGAAATACTGCCAATTTTCAACTCGTGGAAGTGTTCAATCGTTGTCACTGCACCCTAGCAGAGGCATGGATCGGGTTTGATTCCAGCACTGAACGACTGTCTCTGTGAAGTTTGAGCATACTCGTCGAATATGCGTGGGTTTCCTCCGGGTTCTATGATTTTCTCTCTCTATTCAAATATTGTCAGTTGCATTGGCCATGCAAAAATTGCTGATACTATTAGGTGTATTAGTCAGAGGATGTTGAGTCTTCTGGGTTACACTTTGAACTGTCGGTGGGCACTTGTTAGGCCAAATGCCTGTTTCCACTCTGTAGGAAATCTAATCTGTGCAGAGAGAAACAGAGGCAATGCTTTCTCATATGGCTGACTCTGCACTGAGCTAAAGAAACAAATTTTAGCTCGTTTCATATTAGTGAATTTCCTGCGAAAACTCACAGCTCATTAATTTACTCGAAAGCTCCGAAAATTAAGGGGATCATATTGTTCATATCCGTGTTGACAATACTAATTTGCAGCATGCACTCCCAAAGTAAGCTCGGGGCCAGTGGCGCAATGGGTAACGCGCCTGACTACGAATCAATAGCAATGCTTGTAGGCTTTTTCCAAGCCGTTTCCAGTGGCGCAATGGGTATTGCGCCTATCTACACATTAGGCAATTGCAGGTTCGAATACTGCTGTTCTCGGCTGCAAGGACTTTCGGCTCTCTCAAACTTATGAAGTGTTGTTGTGAAGCTGAGATAAGAATTCAATTCTAGATAGTCAAAAGCAAAAGTCCTTTCCATAAATGTCCCTGAGGATATCCAATTCAATGTCCCAGGGTCATCACAGAGGTGGAAGCTGGATTAGTCCCAAACGCTGCTCACGCACAACCTTCCAATCCCAGCCACCAATTGCTGTGGCTACAAGGAATGGCAATGAAACGAAAAGAATACCCGATCTCAGGTTTTAAAATCCTCAGAAACTCACTGGAAAGCAGAAGCTGAGGAGAATTACGGATGACCTGACTGACGGAGCAGGGATTATCCAGGCATCTGCCCCTTCTGTCAGAGGCCAGTACATTGACTCTGATGTTCTCGGGGCGATTAATTGATCCAAGATTTTGCAAGGAATCCTGTCACAGATGCTGTGCGTTTTCTGTTGCCGTTGTCAGGAACAATAAAGTTCTCATTCACTGTCAGGGAATCGAAGACGGGACGTGGTGGTAAAAGTGAAAAGTCCGAACCAATAGACCACCAAGGATGCCTATAGAACGGGGATGTACTGTTTGGTCATCAGCCATCAATCACCTCTTCGTGCTCTTGTCAGAAACAACGGCTTGCCAATCCTCATCCCATTTTCCAGCACTTTTTTTGCCTTTACATCAAATGTTGACATCGGAATATCTTTGTTGTTTATGTTGTTCCTGCCCCTGCAAACCCTGACGGTGAGTTCCCGATTCAACCACCCGATCATTGATAAATGTTTTCGTTTTCCCTACTGCATATCAGGATCAAAGTTCGGTCACGGTTTTGAGCGGCAATTGAGCTCGGACTGCGGCGCTGAAAGTGCTGAATCACAACCAATGCATCACCAGGGGTGACAACAGACATCGTTGCTTCGTTTCTTAATGACACAGTTTTTGGCTTTATTTCACTGGAGATAAGTTTCTCCTCCAAAATGATTGAGTCCTCGAGAGTAATCAGCAAGAAAACAAGCACATCATCCCATTTTATCAACCCTGGACTATAGCCTTATGTGCACTGACATTCACAAGTTTCATGTTAGCAGTGTTTTCTCCCTACCAGTTTCAACTAAACGACACAAATAATGGGGGTGAAGTTTGAGATGGGTCAATTTTGTTAACATTAACTTGAGGAATTGAACCTCATTTTGACCCACAGAGCGAAACATGAAAATCCGTTCACCCGAGAGTGACAGATGTAAGGTGAGAGACGAACCCCAAAAAAACAGGATTTCACACACTTGGCTATTATCGTCTCATGTCAGACTTCAACACCAGACTCTGTTTACCGTAGTAAAGGAAGCAAATGGTCTCTCCCTGTCCGAGCACATCCCACATTAATTCCATGTAACTCTGCAGTTTCTGCGGCCTCGACTGGCTCTTCCTACTCACGAGAATATTGCTTACATCAGCATATTACTATCCTTCCAAATGGTCTTCCTCAAATTCCTGAAAAGACAAAGAGGAATGGGATATTTTATGTGCATTTTTACTTTACAAGGCCAACGTTCTAACCACTGAGCTACAGAACCAATGCATTGCTATGTGAGAGAGAACCTGCAAACTAATAGATGCACTGATAGCCTGTGTAACATGTAAGATGTCAGTGTAACACAACCCAGAGAGAGCCGAAGGGAGCATGTACAAAAAGATAGCTGGATGTAATGCTAAAACGCACAGTGTTGAGGGTGGTATAAACAGAGTTCTTCCATGGTAGTCGGTCACTCGGATTCAAGAATTCCAATGCCATGGTCTGTTAAGTGTTACCAATTATAATAATTAATAGGAAATGCTGACTGAACTTTAGAAGCAGAATTATGCGTGAAAGAGTCAGAAGCATTTCCCTCCATGTCACAGATCCACATCCGTCATATCAGCTGCTATTGCCAGACGTGCATTCGCTCAAAACAAGAACAGAGGAGGCCATCGGAATAAGGAAGACCGATGGTGGTTTGTTAGAACCGAATATAGGCTAACTGGAGCCAGAATCAATGCGTGCTCTGAAGGTTATTTTTCCTGTTTATCCTGGTGTACTGACCATTCCGGATCAATCACCCAATTGACTCTTCTTTGTGTGTTGACCTTTGCAGGTCTCACATCGTTTCAGTGCCCCAAGTGGATCCACATACTTTTAACTTGGCGAACTTTACTCAGATCATCTTTGCAGATTCATTTTAACACAGCTATTTTTCGAAGCAGAAAGAGACCATTCACGCCAAGTCTGTTCCACCATGAACTGAGCTCATGTCTGATTTGATAACTTTCTTCATGACTCTTCACAACTTTACAACGTTGTCTTTCTTCGATTTGAATATACTTAATGAGCAAGACCCGACAGCCTATGCAGTACAGAATTCCACCAAATACAGAACAATAGTGAGTAAACTTGCCAAATAGGACATAACAGTCAGTCCCACTGGAATGGGAGAATGGCGAAGTTATGGTGAGAGAGAATGTACGAGTTAATTCTAAAGGAAAAGGAAGGAGTGGGTGTTGTTTCACCATTACGCCATTGTTCTGCCATTCTCAGATTCCAATCACTTACTCGAACGATTAAGATCGTTACTCACACAGCAGGCCACCCCCTCTCCCCACTGTTGCATAACCACTGACTGGGTTAGTCCGAAACGCTGCTCACACACAACTTTCCAATCCCAGCCATCCAATTACTGTGGCTGCAGGAAATGGCAATGAAACGAAAAGAATACCCAATCTTAGGATTTAAAATGCTCAGAAATTCACTGGGAAGCAGAATCTGAGGAGAATTATGGCTGACCTGACCGACGGAACAGGGATAACCCAGTACATTGACTCTGATGTTCTCGGGGCGGTTAATTGATCCGAGGCTTTGCAAGGAATCCTGTCACAGATGCTGTGCGTTTGCTGTTGCGGTTGTCAGGAACAATAAGGTTCTGATTCACTGGCAGGGAATCGAAGACGGGACGCAGTGGTAAAAGTGCAAAATCCGAACCAATAGACCACCAAGCATGCCTGTAGAACGTGGTTGTACTGTTTGGTCATCAGCCATCAATCTCCTCTACGTGCTCTTGTCAGAATCAACGGCTTGCAGATCCTCGTCCCATTTTCCAGCACTTTTTTTGCCTTTACATCAAATGTTGACATCTGAATACTTTTGTTGGTTATGTGGCTCTTGCTCCTGCGACCCCTGACAGTGTGAAGGAATATTTTTCGGAATCCTATATTTTTTGTACACCTCAGACTCTATTTTGCATTTAGTCAGCATGTTTGGCTGTTCACAAAAAATATTTCTGTGTTGATAGTGCTCATAATCTAAAATTCGGGCCAGACCATTCAAGATGCATGTTCAGAAGCACTTCCAGCAACAAAAGGCAAAAGGTAGGAACATGGATTTTGGCCTCCGATGAGCCATGATTTCCTTAAATGTTGGAACGGCGTCGAAGGGCTCAATGGTCTACACCTGTTACAAAGTTCCTCCGATGTTTACTGTTTCCTTTTCAAATATCTTAAGGATTCCACTGACTTTTTAATGAGGAAGCATTCATGTCGCTGGTCTCTGATGGTTAATTTAATTCAGTGAATGGCTTTTAAACAGTTACCTGGCCTTGATAAGAGATGTGATTGTAGCTTGTTAGTGTTGTCCACTTTCCAATGTTAGGAGAATAAGCGATTTTAAATATCAGGTCATAAGTTTGACACCCTCATTACATAAAGTTCCATTGAATATCTGTTTGCTGAGCTGAACATTGACTTTTCATTACACTGTCAGTGTAAACACATTGGAAGCGAGTTCATCTGCTGTTCTGAATATTAATGCTTTTGTTGCTAAGACAAAGTGACAATTAGGAGTGAATGAGAGACACGTTTGTAGATGTGGTTTAAAGTTGACTGAGCGGGGCACTTTAAATTTGACCGCTTCTGCTCATGTCCTGACACCAATAAGTGACTCAATCACAGAATTAGAATGGCCAAATGTTACATGAATCAAAAGAAACGGATCCATATCAATGAACGGATTGGATTTGTATCTAATTTGCCCCCCGGATGTGAGAATGGAGTACTTATGTGTGCGATCACAGTTTGATCAGGGCAGAGAACAGACAAAATTTGGGATTTCAAGGAATGGTGGAGATCCATCCACCATTGTCAGAGAGGAGCTCACTACCTCTCCCATGTCACTGTCCAACTAACATTGAATCTCTGGAGGCAGGGAACATTCATGAGAATTAGTACTATGTGAAAAATCAAAGTGTTCCCATGAAAAACGGAAATGTATTAACAGACAGCGGTCATAGATTTTACTGTGAGACATAAGAGAAGAAAAGTGAGAATGATAGTGATGGCGCTCACCCGAAAATAATATGAGTTTACTCCGACCTTTCTGTCAGTAACATCCACGATCCTTACCCTAACTGAAAGAAGGATGCCCTGGATAACGCTGAGAAATTTCCTTACATTTGAATCAATTCGCTGCTGAGGAGGCTGGTCTTTGCAAACATCAAACAATCACAGAATTGGTTTCAGGGAAAACATACAAATTTTGGAAGCAAGTGAATTTATGGCTGTGTAACTGACTCTTAATCTTTCCATAGTCTGTTCACTGGAACACCCACTCAGTTTCTATGTACTATTGCAATTTTATACCAATAGGCTGTTACGGTGGTTTGCACTGCTGCCTCACAACGCCAAGGATCTGGGTTTAACCTCGGCCTTGGGTGGTAGTCTGTGTGGAATTTTCACAATCTCCACTTGAATGTGCGTATTTCCTCCTCCAGTTCAAATGTGTGCTGGTGAAGTGGATTGCCCACAGTGTTCAGGTTTATATTGACTGGTCTTGGAAAGTTGGCGGGGAGAGGGGTGACTCTCGTATGAATGCTGTGCAGTAAGTTGGTGTGGACATTTTAAGCCGAATGGCCCATTTACCCACATCGGGAATCAATAATGCTAATGTTAGTAAACTTGTCACATGAACACATTGAGAGGGAGCATTCAGTTGCTGATGAAACGCGGGGCTCTTTCAGATCTCAGTATAGTGTCTTGTTTAATTTTCCCATCAGCAAATACTGTCTTTCTAATTAATTAGAAAAAAGTGCACAAAATTCAGCTCTGCCAAATATAGAACAGGGATTTTCCTAGGGAAACCAGTTCGTGTCAAAAATGTTTCCTTTCTGTTAACCTCAAAGTTATAAATCTGTTTCCCAGATTCTTCCTCGTGCTTCCACAAAATCGAAATTCTGGTGCGGATAATTTATTTATGAAGCTTTTTGTTTAAAAAATTGCATCTGGAATCAGTGATGTGCTTGATAATTCAAGTTAGTCAATGATTCTCTCAAAGAATTCATCACAGCATTGCTCAGCAACCAGACTGAACATGAAATATTAGTGCCATGTTCTTGAGTGATTGTGTGGAGATTCAATGAGTAATTTTGAATCACAGAATTGTTCAAGTACAGAGGAGGTCATTCAACCCTTTGGGTTAACACGATTCCCCGAATATGCTTTCTGATTTTGTGTCATTACCCTGACTTCTCCCGCTGTAATCCTGTAATTTTCCCTATAAAATAATGTTTTAATGGCCTTCACTGGAAAAGCCCGAAACACAGATCAATAAAAAATTCAAATTCTAACTATGTCGTTGTGTGAAGTTTATTTCTTGCATCACATTTTCTTCTTTTGTTTTTTTTTTAATTCTCCACTCTTTCTCTCAAAGCTTTTCCGAGTGGGAACACTTTCTCACCATCAATTTTGTACTGTACCCACATGATTTTGAAAAATTGTTTTGAATTTCCTGTCTGCCTTGTCCAATTTAACGTCATGGCTGAAATGTTTAACTGCCAGAGACTGTTGTTTCAATGTGATTTCTCTCAACATGCCAGTTTTCCCTTCGTTCCTGTTCTTCCGCTTGTACTCAACTGCATCTTGAATCCATCTCGAGAGCCATCTTGCTTTCTGCTTCACTTCATGCTGATTAGTTAACTCTAATAAATACTGGGATGATTTAAGGCAGTGCTTTTAATTTTCAATACTGTCCACAGTCCCTCTCCCTTGTAACTCGACGATACTCAGTTCGGAATGTTCACACTCTGCTTGTTACTGGAGGAAACTATGCGGCTGACGCTAACACAAAGTAATAAACAGTCTTATTGAGACATTTCGGCCAACATTGGGTATTTCTGACATTCCCAGTGTTCCAGCCAGTATGGCTCCAGGCCGCGGTTTGTGTCTGCACCAACACTTCACATAATACTGCATATGTCCGCTTAACAAGTGATTGACGGCGGCTCCTGTCCAATAAGAGTAGGGGGCGGAAAGATTAAACCACCAAACGCAGAGCGAACGAGGATGAGGCAAGTGCCAGATATTCACTCGGTCCTTACTACTAACAAGGCAGACTGGAAATGAGCTACTTATCTCAAAGGTTGTCTCTTTCATGGGGCAGACGGGGGCGCCCAGGACAATCCGTGCACAAGGTAAGACGGAAACATTTTAGTAATCTCCAGGCAGAAGCGTGAAATCATGGAAACCCTGGACGATTCTATGCTAGTTCCTCCACCCCAAATGTCCCCAGCATTGATATATCGGTATAGCAGGCGGACATGTAGGCCTTCAAGTCTGTCTTTCCCTTCGATATAATGAATGATGGTCATCATACTCAATGCCCTGCTCCAGCTTTCACAACAGCGCATTGGAACCACGGCATTCATATTAATACAGGTTAATAAAAATGCCCAGTTGTGACCAGTCCAAAAAGCAGGACAAATCCAACCCTTAGTCCAGTCAATTAATGCTCAACCATCAGCAAAGTGATGGCATTGAGCAATAACTGTGCTTTCAGGTTGTACTCAGTCAACAATAAGCAGTTCTCTTATACTGCGTGTTCTATCAGAGGCACTTAGCTTTTGTCCTCATAACATAAATAGTCCAAAATAGATAAAATACTGCATTCACAAGGCAAGGTGAGACTGACTGCCCTTGAAATTAAGGGTGCGTCCGAATGACAACATCATTGAAGAGCTTTTGCAAAACTGGAGCCAGTTGGAATCAAAGGAAACATTGTTACAACGAGGACGTGGAATCCCTCGTTAATTAATAGCAAACTTTCGGAAAACCTCTCCTAAAATCGTAATCTATTCCAGCACTTAAAGGAAAAAACAACTTTTTATTTCAATCTACTGCGAATAGTAAACAAATAATCAACAAACTAAATATTATTTTCTTTAACTGAAAGCAATCTATTAACATGCTGTTTCAATAACACATTTGTTATACACTACATCAACTTCATCTCAGTGTCGACACAGTTTGTATGTGCTCCGCTATTTCCAACTTCTATCTGCTTAACTCAATTGTTTCCACTACTTTCATTTTTACTGAGTACGTTTTGCAGAAAAAGATACCTTTTGATAGAGAGTGCTTTCTAATTTCTTAGACAGGGAAGTGTTAGATGGGCAGGTAATTCTCCAGCAATAGCTCTCACTCTGGTTTTCAAAATATTGGTTTATATACACTCCAATGACACATTAATTTGTATAAATTGATTAGATTCTAGATGCCAAAGCAAAACAAAAATTGAAAATTTATTCGCTTCTGGGACCCTGGACATAATTTAATGTAATTGTTTAAAGGGGAGTTGTTGTCGAAACAGCAAGAACAAAATCAGGTTTTCACCGAGAAGTGTGACCTGTATCTATTTTGGAACAGCCCGTCCCCCAGCCTTTTCATTCAGGGAGCAAAGCACGCTGTCTTAATTTCCTTCAACATTCAGAAAATACACTATTTTAAAGAGAACATGCGTGCTTTCAACAATGGAACTCTTGGTATAACCATCCAGCCCAAATGCTTGCACATTCTGAATGTCAATCATCCCAAACCCAGCACATCACTGCAGGGGTTTTGCAGGTTATTGTCTCAGTCCCAATCGTTCTGAGCTATTTCAATGTCTATTGTTCAATCAAAAAATAAGCGTTGGTTATTTGACTCACAGAAACATGGAATCCCTGAGATGGGCCAATTTACCCAACAAGTTCACACCTGCCTTCCAAACACTATCCCGCCCAGAATAATCCACCAACCTCCTTCAGTAACCCTGCATTTTCCATCGCTAAGTGTCTAACCCAGACTTCCTTGGATAATTTAGCAATTGCAAATCTTCCTAACCTGCCACATGTTTGGGGCGTGGAATGGAAATAACACAAACATGAGGAGATTGTGCAAACTCCACACAAAATATCACCCAAGGCTGCAGGAGAAGCAAGGGCCCTGGCCCTGTGAGAAAACAGTGGTGACTATTGCCCCAAATGCCACACCTGACTGCATATTATTTAGCACCATTTGTGACTTCGCAGTCACACAAGCATTTCCTGTCTGGACAATGTGGAGAAAATCAGGCACTTTGAAGAATTTATTTTGAATGAATTAGCTGCTGTATAACAGGAGGAAACTGGAACACATTTAGTTTCTTCTGGAATATTAACTTCATCGGAAAGAAGACACAATGGGCATCAGTCAATCACCAATTAAGAAACAGTTAAATTCATTGGTACAGCTCCACAGTAAGCTGGAATTGAAACCAAAACTTCTAGTTGAGACTTTGGCACACTGTGAAGCACAGTAAAAACCAGGCACTTTCTTCACTTATGAACTTGCTTTTGTTTCAGTAGTTTGGATTTCACATCAAATCTCTTCCCACACCAGTGCAGATGAACAGCCTCTCCACACAGTGAGATGGCGGGTGCACAGTGAGTCTAATTAACCACTTGAATCCAGGCCCATTTTGAGAGCAACTGACGTTTCTCATTCGTGTCAACACGTTGATGGGTCAACAGATCCTCAGAGATTTTAAGGCGCTTCCCACTTTCAGGGCATTTAAAAAAAATATTCCTGTGTGGAAATGCTGTTGTTCAAACAGTGTGGTGGATCAAGTGAATTCTATCCCACACTCGAAACAGACGAATGACCTCGACCTCGTCTGACTGCGTTTATGTTCTGACAAGGCAGTTTATCTGTTGAATCCCTGTCCACACGTACAAGACACAGTTTCTCCACACTGTGAATGATGCTTTTCCCTTCCATGTTCAAAAGCGAATCATATTCTAGCAACAATCAATTGGACAACATCATCAGATGCTGAAATGATATTTGGTTTTAAGCCTTTGCACTGGAAATCTTCTTCTTCTAATGCCCGGGAAATTTATTGATAAAGGAAAAACAGAAGCATTTTGAAGTCCAGAAAAAAAATACAATAAGATGCAAGAGCAGAAGTCAGCAATTCAACTTCTACAGTCTGCTCTCACTATTCAGTGAGATTACAGCTGATCTGGTAATCCACGGGTACAGTTTCCGGCAATATCAGATATCCTTCGAATCCCTTGCTGATTAAAATCTGTTTGTCACAGGGTTCAAATGACTTTCTTGTCGGGACTTCAATAAGATGCAGACCAGGAAGACAAAGTGGGGATAGGAAATTATCGAATCGGCCAGGGCTGAAGATAATCCGAAGAGTGTCTACAAGTACATATCTGGCAAGAGAACAATTCGAGAAATAGTACCATAAAGATTAAAGAGGTTTTCATTGCGTTTGAGCTCAGCAGATGGAAGAGCCATTAAACGAATTTTTCACGTCAGTTTTTACTCTGGAGGAAGCAAGACCGAATGTTCACTCTCCATGTATGAAGAGGACGATTCCTTTTCTGAAACTATTTTACCAATCATCAAAGAAATTGACATTAGGTGATATTTCTAACGGCTGGATTGCATTCCACTCTGTGTTGCTTCATGCAACAAAGCGTTTTCATGTTCCCAGGACTCGATTGTAATATAACGAGGAGAGACTGTGTAGGCTTTGACTTGTCGGTCTGCCGCATCGGAGATCGAAGGATGACTTTATAGAGATTCATAAAATCATGAGTGCTCTCGAGAAGGTGAACAGCAAAGGTCTTTTTCCCTTGGATACGGGAGTCCAGAACCCATAAGATTTACACGGAATGACAAGATAACCTTTTCACACAGAGGATGGTTTCTATATGGAATCAACTGCTGGAGCAATTGGTACATCGAGATGCTGTTACAGTATTAGAAAGACATTTGGATATTTAGATGAAGAAGAAATGATTAGAGAGATACAGACCAAATGCAAGCAAGATGGAATAGTTCAGTTTGAGATGGTTCAGTTTGTTGCACTTAAGGAGACTGCAGAAATCATGGAAATACAAAGTGATGAATATTTCTTATTACAGGAAAATAATTGCTGAAGGTCTCAGAAAATGTTCAAAGGCAGATAAATCTCCAGACCTTGTCACGAACATTCTTTTTTGGAAGAAATTTCTCATCGCAAGGAAAGAAAGCTGTGCTGTGAAGAGAAGATGCAATTACACATGACGTCCTTCCTGGACGACTAGTGGTTATGATGCAGCGCTTTCACTGCTGTGGGTTGGGTTCATTTCTTGGTCACGGTATCAGGAATTATTATTCCTGATAAGGGCAACCACAAAAGTAGAGCATATTTGACAGGAATCGCATTTCAAACGCGTTCGCATGTGCCTTGCAATATTGTACAGGGCCGCAAGGTGGCTCACTGGTTATCACTGCTGTCTCAAAGCGCCAGAGATATGATTTGCCGACAACTGAGTCGACTGTCAGTAAGGTGCATTATTCAGGCGCAAATGAAGAGAAAAAGGGTAAAGAATTGTTCTGTGAGGGTTAAATCCTGAAGGAGTGGTGTGCATTTGTTACATGTTTCTGAACTGTAGGCATTCTATGATCCCTTTCTGTGTTGCTTTAGCACATGTTCAGACAGGGGAAGAAAATGAGGAAAAACACTTCCCAGTCAGGGATTGATCCATAGTGCGACAACCAACGGATTCACTTTTTACTGAACTAGCTCCCATTTTCCCTACATTGGTAATGGCAGTATCCAGCATTAGAGCGGGTTTTCATGTGTTGCATTGGACCCAGCATCCTTTCTATACTGGGATATAAAGAGATAATAAACGACATGGATTACGATGACTGGAATGAAAAGACGTCAGGAAGAATGGACAGCATTTAATTGGAAACAAGGAAATGGAATGGAGGCCAACGATGAAGTGAGGGATAATGCCATTTGAAAAGACAAGGCGGGGTTTCATGGGTTGGTGGAAAAGACGAATAGATCATACGGCGTGACACCAAGTAAAACTGAGTTGTGTCCATAGAGAAGCTTTCCAGGCGATGTAAATTTGGTGAGTGTAAACAGGAGGGAAATTCCCTCATTCGGATGGATCTACGTCTAGAGTTTAGAACTTCAAAACCAGCGATGAATGATAAAGAGAAGTTTGGAGCACGTTTTCTTTTTCCCTCTACAGCCATTGAACTCGAAAATGATTACTTTTTCGCAGGAAAGATTATTCAGAAGCTGATTCTAAAATATTTGGAAAGACGCGTGCAGACACACAAAGAGTGAATTTCACTGAGACAGGGAGTCTGGGCGGCCAGGATGGGTACGCGTTAGGTGCACACTCTCTAATTGATTAACGTTAATTGGAAATAAACCTCATAACACCTGCAACTGAGTACGACTAAGTATAGAATGAGCTGATTGCGAGGAAAGGTTGAGCAGCTTGTTCTACGTGAACTTCTATAATTTGTAAAAGAACTGAGCTGTTTGTGTTAGATCAGCATTTAAGGGAAGCCGATTAGCTCAGTCCGCTACATAACTGGTTCATGATAAAAAGTGATGCCAACAGTGTGTGATTAATTGTCGCAATGTCTCAGCATACCCTCAGGATCCTGATCTCCCAACTCAGCTAATATTTTCAACGATGGCGATAATCAAAGTGAAACTAGACCATCGTGAGTTGGAACTGACCTGCCGTGTGTAATGCACCTTTTTTCTTTCATCTGTTGCATTGGAAAATTTGGCTGCTCACTCATCTTCCCCAAAAATATACAGTGACAAGACACGAAAAATATTCCTGTTTGAATTCTGTAATCTTCGTAGCAGTACTGAAAAACATCTTTGTCATTTCGATTCCAGTTTTTCCGATATCAGTCAAAATGTCCAATGAGATAAATCCAGTACTTTGTGGATTGTTTTAATGGCCTGTGCGAGTTTGCAGAAATATCAGTAATATGAAACGAGCTAAATATCCTTTCCAGAATTTAACACAGCGCAGGCTCAGCGATATGAGAAACACCATCGACTTCAAAAATCTCCTATGTATCTCTATTGAGTGATGGATATTCACTCAGGGAGTATTTATGGCTGGTCTTAAGTAACTGAGGTCTTTCCCAAGGACAGTACACTCCACGAAATCATATTTTTTTAGAATAAATGCTGTTTTACTCAATGTTCTTTTGCAACTTGTAGACATAAAAATATACATGTGCACACATATTTATATGTATATGTATATATATGTATATATACGCGCATATCTGTGTGTGTGTATGTGTGTGTGTGTATGTGTGTGTGTGTGAGTGTGTGTTTGTGTGTGTGAATTCAGAACATTAGAAATGGATGGTCGGCCATTTGAATGACCTTCCTGTAGAATGTGAGAGCTTGGACTTTACAGTAATGTCCCTGACATTTCAATCTGCGGGAAGTGTACCCAACTCCATCTCCTTGGCAAATGCATTAGGGAACTGGAGCTGGACATTGCATCTTTCAGGAGTCTGAGGGAAAAGAGAGGAGTGATATGGAGACTGTTACAATTCAGGTACAAGAAAAAGGTCGATGGGATACAGTCGGGAGACGAAAAGGGAACAGGCAGCCAGTGCAGGCATCCGCTATGGCCGTGCCCCTTACTAACAAGCATACCGTGTTTGTTACTTTATTGGGGGATGACATACTAGGGGTAAGCCATGGGGTACATGTCTCTTGTACAATGTTTGTCCCTGTTGATCAGAAGGGTAGGGTAGAGGGGAGGAGAGCAATAGTTACTGGGGACTAAATAGTGAGGGGGACCGATTGCAGTTTCTGTGGGTACAGGGCAGGCTCATGATTGATGTGATCCCTCCAAGCTACCAGGGGTGTTGATGTCTCACATCGTGTTTTCAGGATCCTTCAGTGGGAGGGGGAGCATCCCGAGGTCATGGTTCACATATGCACCAACAACATAGGTCAGAAAATTGATGTGGATGTATGGCAGAAATTCAGGGATCCAGGGTGACATCTTCGATCGAGATCAAACAGAGTTGTTCTCTCTGATTTGTTACACATGCGACGTCGTAGTGAGGGAAAGAATAGGGAGAGAGCAGGAGAACACGTGTTTGTAAGGATGGTACAGGTGATAGCGATCCGGATATCTGGATAGTGGTGGCTCATTCTGCAGTCAGTTGGACCTCTACAAACAGGATGGTCTTCACCTGAAGCTGAAGTGTACCAATATCTTGAGGGGTATTTTCTAACGATATTGAGAAGGGTTTAAACGAATTCAGCAGCGGAGTGCGAACCTGAATGTTAGCTGCAGTGTGCAGGAAGTTGGGAGTGGTGAGGTCATAAATAGGTTTTCGTGTTCGCGAGTGTATATTTGGAAGAACGAAGTTTATTTGAAGTGTATCTACTTCACCGCCTGGAGCATCTGAGATAAAGCAGGTGTCATGGGTTGTTACCTGTTGTGACCATTTCAGAGACATGAATGGAGCACTGAAAGGAATGGTTGTTCCTGGCATCTCAGTTTCGAGTTTTCAGTAAGAACAGGAAAGTCGTTACAGAGGGGAGATATGACGTTATTCGTCAAAGACAGTACTATGGTAGCAGAAAGGATATTTGGTGTGGACTCTACTGATACTGCTGAACTAGAATGGGCTGAAATTAAAGACAGGAAAGTCGAGGTCACCGCCAAAATGTTCTAGAGATATGGAGGAAAAGATTGCAAAGATGATTCTAGATAGGAACGAAAGTAACAGGGTAGTTGTAGTGGGGAACTTTAACTTTCCAAATATTATTGTTTGATTACCTCTGATTGGCCAGTCTTTGTCCATGTGTGCAGGAGGGTTTCGTGACGCAGCATGTAGACAGGCCAACAAGAATCACAACTTCATTGGATTTGGTACTAAGTAATGAAGCAAGTCAGCTGTTTGATTTGGAGGTAAGTGAGCACTTTGGTGAGAGTGACCACAATTCGGTATGTTTATTTAGTGATGGATAGGAATAGATACATATATCACAGAGCATGAGTTGCCGCTGGGAGAAAGGCCAGCATGATGCGATCAGGCAAGACTTGGAATGCACCAGATGGGGAAAGCAACCGCAGGGGTTATACACACCTGAAATATGGAGCTTGTTCAAGGAAGAGCTCCTGCATGTCCTTGATAAGTATGTGTGCGTCATGCAGGGAGTATGAGGTCGAGACTCTGAGCCATTTTTACTGAAAAAGTTGAATTTCTTGTCAAGAGGGAGAAGGAGGTGCATGTAAACAAGAGATATGAAGGCTGAAATAGGGCACTTGAAAATTAAAAGCTGGCCAGGACGGTCCAAAAGAGAGAGCTACTTAGAGCGAAGAGGAGACATGAGAAGTCTTTGGCTGGCATAAAATACAGAGACATGGGATTGACCGTGATTTACCGGTTTAGAACTGTAATTGACGAGCTGAAAGAACACAGAGTGTGGTAGTTGATGGGATATATTCATCCTGGAGTTCAGTTACTCATGGTGTACCTCTAGGTTCGTTTTTGGATCCACTGCTGTTTGTCACTTTTATAAATGACCTGGGTTAGGGTCATGAATGATGAGTGAATTCGTTGAATACACTAAGCTCGATGGAATTATCAACAGTGCCAAAGTCTGCTGCGGATTACAGAGGGACATGATAATCTGCAGATCTGAGCTCAGAGGTGGCAAATGGAGGTTAATATGGAACAGTGTGAGATGATTTACTTTGGAAGGAGCAACAAGAATAAAGAGTTCTTGGCTAATTGTAATATTCTTGGAAATTTAGATGAGCAGAGAGGTCTCGGTGCCTATATACATAAAACTATGAAAGTTAACATCCACGTTGATCGATTTGCTTGCAAGGAACACAGTGTGTTAGATTTTATTGGGAGAGGGATTAAGTTTCAGGGCCAAATGACATCTTTGCAGCTCCAGAAATGTCTCTGCTGTTGCCAAACTTGTAGAGTTGCATGCAGTTCTGATCGCCACATTATTGGACGGATGCGAAAGCATTGGAAAGGGTACAGATATGATTTCCTAGGATGTTGCCTTCTATGATGGGAAGGTCTAACGAGGAAACGCGGAGGGACTTGAGGCTGTTTTTGATAGAGATGAGAAATTTGAGAGGTGAATTAATAGAGACATAAAAGATGATCAGAGGCTGACGTAAGGTGGACAGTGAAGGCCTTTTTCTTCAAATGGTGATGGTTGGCACAAGGGCACATCGATGTAATTTGAGGGTGATAGATGCCGAGGTATATTCCTTTCTCAGAGAGTAGTAAGGGTGCTGAACGTCTTACCCTCAACAGTCGTAGACTCACCAACCTTCAGGGCAATTAAATGATCATTGGATAAACTTACAGATTATAATGGTAAAATGCTGTTCATATTGACTTCAGATTGGCATCATATGTGTGTGCAACATTAGGGCCAACGGTACGTTTTTGCAGTATAACATTCTGGGTTTGAACTGATCTTCAGCTGGAAGTTGCAAGCTGAAGTCAGTAAAACAAAGACCTGGCGAGAATCGAATGCGCAACTTTGGCAGCGCATGTCCTGCCGTTCTGTCATGCAAGTGTAGCAAACTAACTAATTGCACCACTGGACCTGTCATCTAATGATGACGAATGGCTCCTGAACTTACCACTGGGACCCTCAACCCAATTACTCATTTTTTTTCTGTGGATCTGACATGAAACACAGTGCATAGGAGGTTATACCGATCATGGATCATCGATTATGAAGCATCAGGTTCAGGAAAGTGATATAGAAAAATGTGGTGAAAATCGGCTTTATTGAATATTGCGTACAAATACCATGGTTTCCTGCGTTGATCACAGGCAATGTGATGTCGCCACTGTACTGGGATTTTCCTTCTATCGGCTTCAATTCGTCAGAAAATTCGACACTGATATTTCACCAACGTCCTTTGGCATGTTCATATGACTTCGTCACACTTTCCAGTACATGGTCCTTTTCCACGTGTGCATCGACCCACACTGCACACAACGTGAATAATGTTCAGCATACTGCATCCACGAGCACGTTGCATGGTTTGTATAAACAGTGAATACTGAATAATGTTTTGTGAGGGCAAATTGAAATTCAGTTTAATTAATAAAGTCGCAAGAGTACAGAGTAAGACTCAAAATATCAGAACTTCACGTTCATTACCTTGGCCAGAATTCCTGACCAGCAAAGGGGAAATCTGCACCTGAATACCCAGCATCCATGCAATTGCTTGCTCCACGTGTCCACTTGGAAACCTATGTGAAGGAACGTTCAGCCTGAAGGAGAACTTGTGAGAATCCTCCACTGTATGATCTACATCTGAAACAAGAGCTGTCTGTTCCAGCTAGGCGGGAAGCGAAATGGAAGTGAGACCAAAATATTACTTGGTGTTTAATTCATATTGTCCTTATTGTGATTGTTTAAAAACTTGGGCCAGAAATGGCACAGACACAAAGGAGCAGAAAGAGGCCATTCTGAACAAGGATCCTGCCCAGCCACGTCATTCGATATCATCATGGCTGACACAACGATTTTAAGTCTTTTTCCAGCCTATCCACATCATCGTGTTGCCTAGTGGCTAACAGATATTTATCGATCTCTATCATAAATAGACATCGAAAATGTAAATCTGTGAGAGGAAAATGTTCCGTTTCGAGACAGTGGGTTTCTGCACGAATATTGTTCGGTTTTCAGATGACAGCCGCGTCTGGTCTGACCACCTTCCAAACACGAAACTAAAACTCGACTCTGATGGGATTTGAACCCACAACCTTTGAATCGCAACCTGACCAAACAACTAGGAATCCAACACGCTTTACATTGTGCCACAGATTCGCACTAGCAGCGAGCTTTAAGCATGCAACTTTGTCTTTGACCCATTGCGTTCAGGACACCCACCTCGCGTCTGTCTGCCTTCGTCACACTTTCCAGTACCTGGTCCTAATCCACGTGTGCTCTGGCTCTTCCCGTGTTCGGCTGCAGACTGATGAAACGTTCTCATGACACTTAGCTTTACCACATGTTCAGGTAATGATTTCCAGATAAAAAACACGCTATAGGTGAAAGCATTCTTCCCAAATCTCCGCAAAATATCTTGTCTCCCGTCTTTCATTCATATCACTCTATTCCTTCCCAAAAAAGGGTGATGCTTGTCATACATATCTATCCTCTTCATAAAATGTGCACGTTATTCGGTTTCTCACTCAACCTTCGCTGTGCTGAGATAAACAACCCCAGCCTAGCTCGTCTACCTTCACAATGGGAGAGGTCCAACACTTGCCATTCTTTTCATCTCCTGTGAACTTCTCCATCTGCAATCAGACGCTTCCAGCAGTCTGGCGATTACAACGGAAAAGCAAAGTTCTCTGAAGAAAAGCCAAAAGGTCTGAAAAAAATCAGCAGCTCTTGTCCATCTCTGATGAGAAAGGAAAGTTAACTTTTCGAGTCCAATGCTCTGTCTTTGGAGAGATGTGATGGGCGGGTGGGTGAACAATGAGGAAGAGCGCAGACGGTATCTAAAATGATATAACTCGATTTTGGTTCCTAAAGTTTGCATGGTCTCTCGGTAGAAAATGAGTTGCTAATCTTCCAGCTTGTATTGTGCCTAGAAGGAGCACTGCAGCAGACCAGAGACTGCAATCGTAGCCTGGGAACACAGTGTCTCGATTAGAGTGGTGCTGGAAGAGCACAGCAGTTCAGGCAGCATCCGAATAGCAGTAAGGTCGACGTTACAGGCAACAGCCCTTCATCAGGAATACAGGCAGAGAGCCTGAAGAGTGGAGAGATCATAGAGAGAAGAGGAAAACGTCTTCAAGGCAGGCATCCTTGGAAGACGATTCGCAGTAGTGTTAAAATCAACTAGGTAAACCCAATGACTGCAGGTGCTGGAAACCAGAGTCTAGATTCGAGTGGTGCTGGAAAAGTACAGAAGTTCAGGCAGCATCTGAGGAAGCAGTAAAATCGACGTTTCGGGCAACAGTCCTTCATCAGGAATACAGGCAGAGAGCCTGAAGGGTGGGAACAGTGTAATGTTGAAGTTATAGGAGACTGGAAAATCGGGATAGCTTTTCTTGATTCTGTACAGACCGTAAGTCATCTCAGCTTTGTCAGCGACTCTGTTTTCCTCACTCCATTGTACAGGGATCACATTATGAGCAGGAAATACAGTTGCCTCGATCAAATGAAGTGCAGACAAATCTCTGAAAAATGTGACTGGCAACTTCCACAATGAGGAGAGCTATTGGAAACCAGCAGGAAATGTAGCTTACGACATAGAACGTTACAATTCAATACAGGCACTTCGGCCCTCGCTGTTGCAGCGACCTGTAAAAATTTATGTGATATCCATTGTAATGGAAAAGTAACGTGTATTTTGAAATCAATAAAAGCACAGGGAAACAAAGAAGGAAGTATGTGAGTTTGCAGAGGCAAGTATTGCAGACAGACAGAAAAAAAATGTAAAGTTAAATCGAACTAATAGCAGACTTACGAGGACAGTAAAATACCATATAAACAGTCAAGGAATGAGAAAAAACAACTCCGTATCTGGAAAGGAACTCGAATGTTTCAGGTCGCTGACATTGAGGTGTTGATAAGAAGAAGCGAATTCCAGTATCAAGGGAAAATGCATTATATGTGGAAAGTGCGCCAGATATCTTTCTGGTAGATACAGGGACAACATATTCAGTCCTTCAATTAAGGCAGTTCAGAGAGTCGACGCAATGGATGCATCAGGAGTTGTGACATGGTAAAGATTAACCGCACCCCTATTGTGTGAAACCAGTATTGGCGAAACATTCCAATTCTAATTTCTGAACTCGGAATTCTGTCCTTTAACTCTGATGGCTCGTGATCTCATAAAGGGATTGGAATCGGATGAGCGCAGTACCCCGACAGGCTTGCAAGTAATAAAAAAGATTTACCAGTGCAGGCTGTTCAATACGACTCACGCCCCATGATGCATGTCTATGAGTGGCGATTAAGCCAGAGAGCCATACGTTCCGTGAGCCATTCGCTCGCCCAGGAAGCAAATAACCATGTTAATCCCATTAACAACGATTTTATTACTGAGGATATGCTGCACTGCACAACACACATACACCATGATGGCCCTTACAAATCATATGAGAAGGATTGTTTGAGGAGATTGCTTTAACCAGATCAGTCATTATTGTGCGAATTTTATTAAAATGATCACAGAAGTGCAGTCAGTGTAAACGTATCCAATGTATCTGTGACGGCAAGTAGACCCTATCTTTTTGACGTGGAACGCTCCTTTCCTCAAGTACCATTGGTGAAGGCATCCAGCGACAGGTGGCAAGATTTGGGACCATGGGTACAACAGGCACACAAAACGAAAGATTGTGTCTTCAGGGACGATGTGCGTATCTGCTTCAATGCAGATATAAGAACCTACTTGAAGAAACTAAATTGGCTAACTCAGGCAGATAGGGCAGTCCAGGTAATGCCCGCCAAAAGGGTAGCCTGACGTGTAGCTTATGGTTGATGTCTCGGAGCGAAGATTACGAAGAGTCCCTACTGAGTGCAGGGCAAAAGGCAAACGTGGTATAGGGTTCCTACGAAGCTGTGAACCCATAAGAATAACTCCGAACTCTGAGTATCGTCCTTGCAGAACAGAAGACTCGTTAGAACCCGAGGCTGTAAAAGGAATTACTCCAGACTTTGAATCCCTTCTGAAGGCTAGAGTGGGAATCCCCTGTGTATAATCACCGGTGGGAGCCCATATTTTTCCGGTCAAAAAGGCAAACATTCCAGGTGAATCGGGGAAATGGAGGTTTGTTCACGACCTGCAGGTAGTCAATTATGCTGTTGTTCCGCCTGCCCCAAATGTTCCTTGTACTATATTAGCTCAAATTCCACCGGACAGTAAATGGTTCTCTGCTGTGGGTTGAGCAAATGTCTTCTTTAGCGTACCGGTACACACAGAAAGTCACTTCTGGTTCACTTTTCCATTCAAAGGCAAATCGTGTACATTCACACGACTTTGTCAAGATAACTGTGAGTCCCCACCATAATTAATGAGGGTCTATGCAGGAGTCTGGATACTCTTGTTTTAACACCGGGGTCATCGCTTCTGCAGTACGTAGACGAATGCTTAATAGCAGCACCCACAGAGGAACAATGTGAGAAAGATACACTTGTGTTGCACTGCCATCTACCCAGGGGTGGGCACAAAGCTAGTTTCGCAAAACTACAATTTGTGCAACAACAGGTGAAGAACTCAGGTCACTTCTTATCTGAACAAGGGAAGGCCATTGGTCAAGACAGTTCAAGCAATCCAGCAAGTTCCCAAGCCTCATGCAAAGAAGCAATTGCTATCCTTTTTGGTCATGCGCTCCTACTGTACATTTTTTTTATCCCACATGTCACAACCCTTGAGGCCCCCCCATTTCCCATGGCTAAGAGTTGCAGAACCAAAGACCATTGCAGTTGAATTGAAAATGGCGCTCCAAACTTCACCTACACTGGGGATTCGAATCCAAACAAGCCTTTTGTCAAAACGGTCGAAGAGAAGCATGGCTGCATGTCATCTATGCTGATGCAGGACACTGTGAGAAAATTGAGGTAGGTAGCTTACATTTCGGCTAAACTTGGACTCCGTAGCGGCAGGATTGCCTAAATCCCTGCGAGTCGTGGCTGCAGCTGAAAACGTTTGTTGTAGCGTCAAGGGACACAGTCGGCTGTGGTGAATTAACCCTACTGGTTCCACATGCATGCTTACTCTTTTCCAAACAAAACACAGCACACATGTAGGCAGCACTTTGGCTCAGATACAATACTGTGCTATTGGAGATGCCTAACATTACCACAAAGAGATGCAACGTCCTTCACGCTGCTAGCCTTCTCCCCACAGAGGGAGACGGAGACTCACATGACGGTGTCGCTGTAACTAATGAAATTTGCAGCCCAAGACCAGACGTGCAGGATTCAAAAATTCAGAATCAGGATATGGCGTTTTTTTGTGGGTGGGTCAGGATTCAGGAGCAAACAGATAGTCCAGAATTGTGTTTGGTATGCTGTAGTAACTACCCACTAAGTAGTCAAAACGGAATCACTCCATTCTCATCTGTCAGCTCAAGCAGCAGAGCTGATTCTCTTGACTGGGGCATGTAAATTGGCTGAGAGAAGGATAGTGAATATTTACATTGACAGCAGATATGCATTCGAGGTTGTACATAATTTTGGAACCCTGTGGAAACACAGAGGTTTCTTGACCGACACTGGAAAACGCAACATACAACGTGGCCTGTTTCTGACTCCTGGAAGCGGTCATTTCGCCTAAATCAATCGCTGTCTGTAAATGTTTGGCCCACACGAAAAATAATGATTCCCTTTCTTAAGACAATGCGAACGCAAACTCAGCCGGAAGGATGCAGCCCAGCAGCCGCCAAGTGATCAGTAGACATGGGTATATCAAATATTTGTAATGCAAAGCAGACTTATGGGAGTTACAGTCGCAGGCCACGTCGGAAGAGAAGCGTGAATTGACAACGGCAGGGTGCTGAGTGAGGGAATGTGTGTGCTATGGCCCCATTGGTAAACCCTGTCTCCTGCGATCATTATTCCCATTCTATGCCAAATAACACAGTGAGGACCATATGTCAAAAGGGGGGATGTACGACAGTATTTCGGCTCACTGGTACACTAAGGGCTTTACTCATTACTCCTGAAAATATTGTGAATGATGTGTTATCTGTGCCACTAATAATGAAGGGAGGGGAATACAGATGAGTCAGGCAGAACATCTCCAATCCCAAAGACCCTTTGAAGATTAACAGATTTATTTTATTGAACTAATGCCCAGGGAAGGGAAAAGGCATTGTCTGGTAATAGTTGACATGCTTTCCAAATGGGTGGAACCGCTCCCTACGTCTAAACAGGATGCCACTGCAGGAGCCAAGGCTTTGCTAACTGAAATAATTCCGAGATGGGGAATTCCTGAATGGTTTAGCAGCGACAATGTGACACTATTTGTCAATATTGTCCGTGAGTAGATCAGTGAGACAACACTGGGCCAACCACCCAGCCAGCGGTGGCAGCGGACAGAGAAATGCTACCTTAAAAGATAAATTGACAAACGTTGTGAGGAGAAAGGCACTTCCAATTGTGCTAAAGAATATGAGATCTAGAAGGAGAGGAATAGCCAATCTTGGCCCGTTAGAGATTTTGTTTGGTAAGTCGCCAATTCAGGAATTGGCCAAAGACCGACGGTAAGACCAATAACAGACCACTGTGAGAATGAGATTACACTAGATTAGGTGCAGTGTGGAAACAGGCCCTTCGGCCCAAGACGTCCATCCTGACCCTCCGAAGAGCAACCCATCCAGAACCACTCCCCTACATCTACCCCACACCTAACACTACGGGCTATTTAGCATAGCCAATTCACCTAATCTGCACATTTTTGGACTGTGGGAGGAAACGGGTGCACCCGGAGGAAACCCACGCAGACACGGGGAGAATGTGTAAACTCCAGACAGACAGTTGCCTGAGGCGGAAACTGAATCCGGGTCTCCTGGCGCTGTGACGCAGCAGTGCTAACCATTGTGCCACCGGGCAACTGTCTGCACTTCTGTCTCAAATACAGAATCAAGTAAAGGCAGAACTACCCAACTCAGCAGAAGGGAAGATGCACGACCGAGAACCTGGAGATGGATCGTGGTGAAAGACTTCAGGACGAAACGCGGGAAGTGGAAAAGGTGGGAGGGACCGTTTGGAGTGCTCCTTACAACACAGTCAGCTGTTAAGTTCGCTCAAAGAGACACGTTGATACACGCCAGTAATTGCAAACGTGTAGCTGGACTTGAAGACACATCGAACAACACCGGAACCAAATAAGTGCAAGTAATGATGAGAAGACTCATACAAATATGGGGATCACCTGGCAGGATGATCCGTGAAGGCAGGGGCGTCTGGGGTACCTCTGCAGACGGTAGTCTTAACCAAGGATGCTAAGTTGACCATTACATGTGACCCAGTTTAGTAACCAGTACGACTATAAATGGGACAATAAATATTTATGCAGGGATCATTATGGTCCCACTGACTGGGACTCAGTAGAAGCAACCACGGCTGCAGGGACACCTGACATGGGATATAAGTATTATATTCTCAAGGAAGGAGGTGCCATGGCACGGGTAATACTAACCAAGACTCAGAAGAGGGATGAGGAAGCCTGGTGGTGTGGAATAGACAGACCCTTCTCCGATATATATGGTGAATATAGTGGTACAGCCCATTCCCCCCGCGAAATACATTCCACGAAATAGTAGCACCAGGGCACGGCAACCATCCAAACCAAATAATGGACCAAACACCAAGCAGAGCAGAGCGTATTAATGTCACGCCAGAACCTCGAGGGAGTTGGTCGGGGTTCGGGAGCGAGTCTAACTCGGTAGTGGAATTGGCGCTTCATGAGATAAATGGCGTAAATGCGATGCCAGTAGGTTGGGAGGTGTGAAGGGCTATTTCTAGATGTGAAAGGAACAGAACGTGTGCCTTGGCCCTAATACCACAACGGAGTTAAGAGGTTGGCTACAATTGTTTGATATGTTTGCACACAGCCCGACGTGGACTGCCGAACAAATGATAGAGATTGGCAAGAAATGCTTGCTGCCTGCTTCCACGGGCAGCGACTACCCTGACCCTGATAGGGGGAGCAATTAGGGCAAATCTCGCGCCACCACCCGAACTTAAGGCTAACTGCAATCACAATGCTGACACCCTTCCAACCACATCCTTCAATAGAGTGGAAGGCAAGGGAGAAACCTGCTTTTACACACATCAGGGGAGACTACATTTGGGGTTCCAGTGATATACGACGCTGTTCTTGAACAATGACTCTTTATCCTTTATCTATAATCAGATGGGTATAATATGGGCCTGTGCAGAGAAAGGACACCACCAACGCCTGGGATGGAAGTGGTGCTGCTACCCCTTGGTACTGTCTACTGGCACGACAGTGTTCGTCCCAAATGCCAGGAGCGGCCAAAAAGAAGTGACATCCCGTGGAATTGGAATGTGTACACACTCGCAGACCCCTGGACTACACGAGGAGCGAATATTGGGTGGTCTATTCTCTTGTGAGCAGGTGCAACGGTGGCAATAAACTTGATGAATTGTCTCGCATACAGTGCATTACTGCCAGCAAATGAGACGGAAGAAGGTCTGACGCTCATTAATACTGAGTTAACGGCAGTTAGCGAAACAGTGATACTAAATCGATTAGTACGAGACATACTGACGGCCGAGATCGGGGGCGGGTGTAAAATGTTCGTACCTCAAGCTGCTTTAATATTCCTGTCAGCGCGTTCCGTCTTCAAACTGCAGTTACTGAACCGCAATAATCCTGTACCAGTTTTACTTTACCAAAATACAGGCTGAGACTTCGATTGTGCAGAGATGAGGACAGTCGGATGCCAGAAACTGCAAACTTATCCATGTCACCAGGAAACAATTTTGTTTGTGGAGACATACAACGTAATTCTGCAGCCTGGACAATAACAGGAAAATGAGAATGGAATCCAGCCCATGTTTGTTTTTTATCTCACGCAGATTGTTTTGTCTCTCATTGTCTCTGTCTTGAATCTGTCTTCGCGCTGAAACACGAAATGGGGAGGATTGGACTGAAGCAGTGGTGGTGATTTTCTTTCCTGGTTAAATTTTTGAATATGATTGCTATTTCTCCTGTCCATGTTCACATCACAACTCTGAAGCATGGAAGCATGAAGAACACGTGGGACAAGTGGCGCAAAGTCTAACGTGCCTGACTCCAGATCAGAACATTGCAGGTTTCACTCCTCTCTAGCTCGAGGTTAACGCATGTATTTATTAATCTCACAACCTAATCTTCCTCATTGTTCTGAAGCCGAGATGAAGTTTGAGCTGCTGACATGCAGACACGAGAATCTCTTTCAGTGCACGTCCCGGAGAACATCACAGCCAATGTCGCAGCGTCATCACAAGTGAGGAAGACCAAATATTCCCACACACTGTGAATCGGCACTTTTCAATTTCACAGAGCCATGGACACAATCGCTGTGGCTCGTCGTAATTGCAAGTAAACAAAATAAATATCTCAATCTCTTGTTGGCTCATGGAGTGCCGAGGCACCTTCTCCTTGTTTAAGAGGCTGGAACATTGACTCTGATGTTCGTGGAGACATTGATTGATTCGAAGCATTGAAAGGAATCCTATCACAGATGCCCATGCTGTTGATGCGAACAAAACAGCCCTTACTGGGAATTGATCCCGGGCCGCAGTGGTAGAAGTGCCAATTCAGGACCAGTACACGACAAGGGACGAGTACAGCGGTCAGACGCACGTAGTGTGATAGACCTCAAATATGTTGGACGTGTTCTCAGCAGAAACAACCGCTTGACTATCCTCATTCCATTTTCCATCTCTTTGCCTTGTATTCCTTAGCATCACAAATGCAGATTGAATACCTCTGAAGGTTGTGTTGATTTCATCACAATGAGTTGCAGATTTATCCACCACCACTGGTGGATAAAGTTTTTACTGCTTATCTACTGAAAACTTTCTGCCTCGTACATTTAATCTACACCACTTGGCGTTTGTCCGAGAGGAACCATTTCTTTCAGCTGAACATGCCTTTATCTCTCATTGTTGTGCACACTTCAATCATGTTTCCTCACAATCTCCACTTCTCCATTGAAATTAAAACAGAAAAACTGACGTTTCCAAAATAACACCCTTTGCTGAATATGCATTGTGTCATTTTCCTGGGCCTGATGATCCAGTGATCTCCGGAACATGTCAGTAAAAATTGTTACATGAGCACTGATCTCACAACAGCAGTATGTAAATGGATTGACTAGTTTTAAGGTCCGAATTGTGGGATTTGATCACGTTCGCCCAACAAAATTGACTGCAGCTGCACAGACTGAACAATGTCAATGCGAGTGCTTGATACCCAACTGCCTCAGTGAAATTGGAGGAGGGACCTAAAACTGGTTTACAGATCGTGGGTTGGGGAGAAATCTCCGAGAATTGGTGGGTTTGAATCCTGATACATGGACAGCAGAGATGTGAAAGGGCGAGGGTTTGAAGGAGCAAAATCATCACCTCGACGAATATTTTCATGTCAAAAAAGATTGAATCGCTCCTGCTTTTGTTAAGCATGTCTTACTCTGCATAGAACGGTAACAAGTGACAATACTGGATGTCAAATTGCAGATGATCTTTCTGCTGCCACAACGCAAAGAGCTAACCTCTGCACGATACCGGCATTGCATGGAATAGCATGATGCAAAAAGCAGTAAAAATAGTGGCAGAGGATATGTTAGGATCAGGTCTACATGAACAGTAGGAATACTTGACAAACAGTGACCTGGACATGCAAACTCATGGTTGGCTGAATGGTTAACTTCGGTATCTCAAGAGCCGATGGATATTTCATCACTTAGTTTGTTGAAGGCGAAGATTGATATAGTCTTCCAGAAAATGAAAGCGTCAGGGAAAAGCGCAGGGAATTGCTGGAATGTGTTTCTGCAAAAGAAATGTAGTTTACCATCGGTTACTTTACCAATTTCGTCATACAAGGAAGTGACCACTGCTGCAGAATATCATATAGTGCCAGGTTTCAGGCCTGGAATACGAGAAACTGTGTGGTGCAGCAGCGAAGATCAAATTGGAAATGCGGATGAGGATGAGCCAGCGGATATGAGTTCAGTAATGAAATCATTGAGTGTAAAGCATTTCACTGAAAGTACAGAGTGAACTGAAATGCCGGGGACTGGGAGTTCCAAAATTGCGTGGAGCAGTTTCTAGTGACGTCATATACGTCGCATCAGGCTGGGAGCTCCAACCTCAACTGCAGCAGTTTCCATTGACACGAAGCAGGGAGCATTGGGATATCAAGCTGGAAGTTCCAACTGTATCTGGAGCAGCTTCTATTGACATCTGCGATGAGAGAAACGGAGGTAATGTTTTCGCTCTCTGAGCTATCTCATATGGCTAACTCTGTTCTGGGCAGAAAGGGAATTTTTTTGGTCATTTCATTTTATTCAATTTCTTGTAAACTCGTACAGGTCGTAAAAATACTCGAAGACTTCGAAAATTAGCTTGAATACGATGTTGTGATTAGGCATTAGCTTATCAAAAGTGATGGAGCAAAATCAGTTAAGTGATTTTGAAATTCATCAGATGAGCAGAGATCCCATTGAATGGCTGTGTAGACACAAAGTGAATGGAAGCTTCATGAGGATGAATGTCTTTTCGTTACAAAACCTCCCGCTGCACAAACAGTGGAGCATTGGAATGAAGCAGTAATGGTGGTTATTTTTCCTGGTTATTCAACTTGTGAATATGAGTACGATTGGTCATGTCCGTGTTTAGATCACAACTCTGCAGAATACTAACCTCAAGCACGCGCAAGCGCAGTGTCACAATGGATAATTCGCTTGGTTACGGTCCAGAGATTGTAGTTAAGTTTTCGACTTGGTTCAAGTGCAAGAATGGCAGGCTTCAAATTCACATTAAAGTTAATTTACCGCACAATGTAGCACATAAAACGGGCCAGTGGCACAATGGATAACATGCCTAACTACAGATCTGCTGTGTGGAGCTTCGATTCCAACCTGGCTTGCCGGCAGCGCTGACTTTATTGCACTTAAAACTGACTGAAATCTGAAGCCGAAATGAGGTTTGCACCTTGAACTGCAGGGACAAGAGTCCCTTCACTGAATGTCCCTGCGAACGTCAGAATCAATATCCCAGAGTCATCACTGGAGGGGAAGCTCAATTCTTCACTCACGTTGCCCTTTACACCTGTCAACTTTCCGAGATTCACTGTGGCACCTGCGATTGTAAAGGAAACAAGACACAGAGTCAAATCTCAGCTTTGGCAATCTTGGGAAAACCTTTAGGAATCAGAAAAAGAGGAGATTGGAGAGTGAACTGTCTGAATGAGCAGAGACTGCCGAAGTACCGCCCCCCTTCTTCAAGAGGCTGGGACATCGTCTCTCATTTCTCGACGTCATTAATTGATCCGAGGTACTAAAAGCACTCCCCTTGCAGGTGGTCTGCTTTTACTGATGTCGCTGTCAGAATCCAAACAAACCCCAACTCCCGTACTGAGAATCAAAGCCGGGTCACAGCGAAGGAAGCGAAATAAATGGACCTGCGAGCCCACCATGGACAGCTACATGAATACCACATATGTGTAGAATGACAGCCCTCAAGGTCGTTGTACATGCTTTCGTCAGATGCAATCGCTTGACTGTCTTCATTCATTTTCATCACTTGGCCTTGCATGCATTAAGAACTCAAGTTCAGATCCGTGTATTTCTGAAGGTTATGTGGGTTCGCCTCTGCACATCCTTCAGACAGTGAATCCAGATACAACCATATGCTTGCTGATGAGATTTTTCTGCATATCTCCTCAACCATTTCCACCTCTTAACTTCAGTCTCCGCCCCGGTGATCGGTCAAGAGGAAACATTTCTTTTAGTCTGCATTGTTCATGTCGCGCATTACTTAGTGCATATGAAACATGTATCCTCACAGTTTCCTCTGCCTTAAGAAAACAACCCCAGTCAAAACAATCTGTCTTCATAACCTAAACTTTTCAAATTGGTCAATTTCTGCACGGTTTCCAGTGCGATCACATGACTACTGTAATGTGAATTGCAGAACTGAACGCTATCTTTCGGGGGAACCGAATGAACAAATGAAATAAATGACTGGAGAAAGCCACAGAAACTAATCTTTTCCAATAAAATATCTTTTGCTCAATCCTGCGCTGTGCACTTATCTTGAACCCAATGCTCCAGTAATCTCTTGTCCTTGTCAGTAAAATCTGCCCCACGAGAATTAATTACAGAACAGCTGCATCTAAATGGATTGAATTGCTTGAAGATGCCGACCATGGGATTAAGCAAATCCACCAAAAACAGTGACCGCAGCAGTACAGAACGAACAGTGTAAATGTGAGTATTATATTGTGCAATACCTCAGTGAAATGGGAGGGTGGACGTTTAGGCGAATTAGTTCTTGTGGGAGGGAGAGATTTCTCCGATAAATAGTGGTTATGATATGTGAAACGCAAACATGTGAGACAGTGGGTGTTTGAAGAAAGAAACTTATCACCACGTAGAGTATTTTATGTAAAATAAAGATTGATTTTCTCAGCGTTTGCTAAGCACATATTACATGGAGTAAAACGGGAAAAATGCCGATTGCTGTGACAGAGGTTATGGCAGGAACAGAACCACACGCACAAAGGAATACTTGTCAAACAGTGACTGAGATGTGGGAACTTAGATTCGGTTGAAGCTTTAACTTCTATGTCCCGAGAGACTGTAGAGTTTGCAACACTGAGGTTGTAGGATATTACGTTTGTGAGATATCTACAAACTTCAAAGGGTCATGGGATACTGCAGTGTATTGCTGAAATGTGTTTCTAAATACTACTGCATTTTTACATCGGTTACTTTACTAATTTCCTCACTCATTGACGTAATCATATAATGGCATGTCATATAATCCCAGTTCAAGGGCGTGGAATCAGAGAAATTGAGTCGCACTGCACCCAAAACTAATTGGAAATGGTGATGGCGTTGAGCGCGAGCGTGTGGCTGTGAAAATGCAATCGGTGAGCGGAATGCCATTCTCTGATGATACAGAGGCGCGTGAAATATCAAGGCTAAAAGCTCCCGCCTTAACGACAGCGACTTCAATTCCCACGCATCAAGAAGCAGTTGGACATCAGGCTGGGAGCTCCAATTTCACCTGCAGGAACTTGTATTGACATGGAGCAGGGAACTTTGGGACATCAGCTGGGCGAAAAGATAGTCACCCATTTTAATCTGAAGTGAAGTAGTTTTCAGCAGGGCACTTGTTTGTGGATTGAGAGAATATCTGTTCTGGGACAGTCTAAATTACAAAGAAGAATTATGCAAAGAGTCAATTCTTGGAGAAGCATCTGTGCTTCTGCCCGTCCTTATAAGGTTGACTTTGAACTGGATTAATTTCCATGAAGGGATTTTTTTGCTCAGTTCACAGTATTCACTTTCCTGCATACTCGCAAAGGTTCTTGCTATAATCGAAAAGTCTGAAAGTTAACTGGTATATACAATGTGGTGATTAGTGTCAGGTTCACGTCAGTTATGATGAAGAAGTGGATTCGAAATTCATCAGATCAGCAGTGATTCAATTGAATGACTGAGCAGACAGAGTGTGAATGAAAGCTTCATGAGGACACATGTGGTTATTTTTTGGAAAATTTGCTGCTTTGCAAGGTGATGAAGATTGGAATGAAGCAGTGACAGTGATTATCGTTATTGTTTGTTCTACTGGTGAACATGACAGCTATTAACCATGTTCGTGTCAACATCATGGCTCTTAAAACCGCACTTGTGCATCGGGCCAGTGGCGCAAAGGATAACACGCTTAACTACGGATCAGAAGACTGTAGGTTTGAATCCTACCTGGCTCCAAGTGAGTGCACATTTTAATTACGCATAAAAACTTATTTTCTAAAGCCGAAATAAGGTATGAACTCCTAATCTGCAGGAACGAGAATGCCTTCATTAAATGTCCCTGAGAACATGAGAGTCAATGTTCCAGCGTCAACACAGGAGGGAAGCCAAATAGTCGCACATGTTACTCTTGGATACCTTTCCATTTCATAAAGTCACCGAACGAATTACTGTTGCTCGCGGGAATGCTCGGCTTTGAGCATTTTTCGAAACTCTTTGGCCGGTGGAATCAGAGAAGAATGAAGTGTTAACTGTCTAACTGATCTTTATGGAGAGTGAGGTCCAGAGTCTACCACACGCTGACTGATAAAGTTTTCCCACCAGTCTATTCAAAGCTTTCTGCATCTTATCTGAAATCTACAAACCCAGGTGATCGATCAAGAGCAAATGTGTCCTTCAATCTGTCATTCCATGCTCCTCATTATTTCGTACACGTCAATCATGTCTCCTCACAATCAGCTCTGCTCTGAAATAAAAACAACCCCCGCTTTGCCTAGGCCACGCCACTCAAAACATTCTTATGCAGGCAATCCAGAGCGTAACGTCGTTATTTGTTTTGGTGAATATATAGCAAAATTTACTCGGAATACTTTAGCTAGGTTGACTTCCAGTTTTAAAAACAGAGAGGAAATTATTCACAATATTAAGGGATGAAACACAGTGAACAGAATATAGAATACCCACAGAACTCAGCTACCCAAAATAGACTTCATAATGCTTTTCCAAAAATACTCAACAGTCCTGATAATTAAACCCCATAAACGCAGAGCAAAAATGAAACAGGTTTACATTTCGAAATTAGAGGGGCAGAAGAAGAGAGACACACACATCACTGGCATCGATAGGCACCTTGAAAGCCTTCGTGCAATTAAGTGTGGCTGATACTTTGGTAATGCTTAACAAAGTATTTAGGTTGTCAAATACATTTTGAAAGTCTTGTGATCACTGAAATTTCTTGCCTGTTCGGTGAGTGGAGCAGTCCCACTGCTAACATTCAACACAAACTTTCAGTAAAAGCCACTCAATTCGGGAAACCGTAGTACTGCTCTTTTCGTCAGCAATGTGTAAAAGCCCCCTGTAACTTTCGATTTCGCATTCCGTGGGGCTATTTGTCCGTGTTCAACGACATATCCCAGGAAGGTGACTTTGGCTTTGGCAGATTCACTTTCAGCTAGGTTTACAAAACCAGTTTGACTTCCGAATTCGATCAAACAAGCCCGATAAATGCTGTAAATATTCAATCCATGAGACACTGAGTCACCAGGTACAATATACACCACACAGTTGCGTATCCGACAATTACCCTGTCAGTTAACCTCTGAAATGTGGCTGAAGTGCTTTCCGTACAAACATCATTACTTTAAATTTCTGCAGGCCAGTTGGCGTTGTAAAATTGCCTTTGATCTTTCTGACAAAGTTCACAACCAGTAACCTTTGAGGAAGTCCAACTTCGAAATGTAAGTTTATCCTTCAATCTTTTCCACACAGTCCTCCAACTGCAGATGTGTATATGCATCAGTCTTTCTAACAACATTGATTTTGTGATCGTCCACACATAACTGTTGGGTCTTTTCTGGCTTTGGCACCATGATGATGGGTGTACTCCATTCATTGAAACTCACTTCGGTTATGCCATTTTGGAGCAGACGTGACATCTCCTTATGAACTTGTACAACTTTAGAGTGTTATGCCTGCAAGGATGTTCCAAAGTCAGAACATCATCTCCTGTACTTACGTCATCTACAATTTGATTATTAATACCCAGTATATTTAGCAGGTCTCCCCATGCAAGAGTAATAACTTCCAATTTTCTTCTGGAAGAAAACTGAATAACTTTACCAATTTTGGACAACTTTTGCATTGTCCAATTTTATTTCAGGAATTTCCAATGCAGAATTCCCTGACATTGGTTCTTCTCATTGTGTCATAGTCAATAACACAATCTCCCCTTGCGTTCGTTCTCTGCCAAATTACCGTTAGAGCATATTCCAATCACACATTCTGTGAGATTCCTTCATGCCTGGAATCGCTATCAAGTAGCTATCCTCACTGAATTTCTTCTCAATTTGATACGGTCTTCTAAACCTTACTTTAAAGTTTCACCGATTATTGAAATTTAAATAAATACATTAATCCCACTGGCAAAATTGTGATTTTTTGATTTCTCATACACTTCCTGCTTCACCATTTGCTGCGATACTTTTAAATACTGTCCCCACAACTCCCCAACATTATTTAGTCCAACTCTAAAATTTGACACATCGTCCAAATGCGTGGTCTCTGTAATCTGACTTAATAAGTTTTCCTTAATAAATTTTAATAGTCCTCTTACTTTATGCCCAAAATTGGTTTCAGACGGACTTAGTTTGGTGGATTATTTTGGTACATCTCAGATTGCAAACAGCACTGACGCAACTCCCTTATGGAAATAATCCAGCTACTCCGAGCCATAAAACCTCAACATAGTCTTTAATAATTGATGTCACCTTTCCAGTGCAACCTGAGATTCTGGATGGTACACAGTAGATTTGAATCGTTTTATTTCCAAGCTATCTATCTCCTCCTTGAAAAGTTTGGATGTGAAGTTTGACCCTTGAGCTAATTGTATCTCTGATGGTAGTCTTAATCTCGTTTGTAAAAAAATTCGGAATTATTCCACAATCCTTTTAGCTGTCATATTGCACGATTGACAACATTTGGAAATCTCGTCAATACATCCATTTCTGTTAATTTATACATATTACCATCGCTTGTTGGATGTTGGGAACCTACACAATGAATGAAGACACTTAAGAAAGATTCCTCGAACGCTGGAATAGGTATTAAAGGTGCAGGCTTTATTATTTCACAAGATTTTCCTATTAGTTGAAATGTATGATACGTCCGGCAAAATTCAAATGCATTGCTCTGCAATCCAGGCCAGTAAAAATGTCTTTGCATTTTAGCATCCATTTTCCTCACGCCTAAGTGACCTCCAATTTGTGGCACATGCAGCACTGGCAGCACTACTTTTCTGTACAATACTGGAAAACTAATTCTTCCCATTTATCACTTGCTTGAACATGTGTTGCTCTCCATTTCCTCATTAACGTATCATTTACTAAGTAATATCACACGGGGATGCATTCACTCTCCTTCCAAGTACATGTCTTCTGATCCAACTGCTTTAATTTTTCATCTTTCTGCTGTAACTCACTAGCATAGTAGAGCTGAATATACTTGTATTTTTAACGCTTGTCCCATGCTGTATCCCACTGATCTGATAAAAAAAATTGTAGTCATATTTCAGCTTCCATATCCGTGCCTTTTGATTTGTCCTGCTTCAGCTTGTGACTCTGTGATCGCGTTAAGACAGAATCTGGGAAATTTCCTTGATAAACTTCCTGCATTGCTTCACTTGCCTGCATCTCGACTGGCTTTTCAACTGGAGTAGGCAGCACGCTTATCGGTAATTGATGTACATCATTTGCAAGCACAAATTGTATCCTTGGAGCTGAGAGTGTTTGCATAACTCCCACCACAAATTCGCCACTCTTTTTTGCCCGCTCTAGCCTCACTGTACATAAATGAGCAATTTTTCGTCCCAACATGAATTCCAATACACATATTTCTTCAGGACTACATATTTCCCCTTCCTTCTGCATCACAGACAGGCACGATCCTGTGTCCCTGAATATTGTTACCTCTCTATCTGCTACTCCTAGCCAAGGTAAATGAACTTTAACTTTGCAGGTATATTATTAAAGCAGATGTGGCACTTCCCCCTTACCAACCTCTGATCGGTTTGTGCACTCTGATGCAGCTTTCCACCCTCCACTGTGCTTTCTATTGCCATGCCAACAAAATATCCAGGCTTGTTTCGTTTCCCTGCATCTGACTTTCCAGTGCTTTTCCTCGTTCTCCAACACTGATTTCATGGGGCCTACTTTATTGTAATGAAATCCTCCGATCTTGTTCCCTTGTAGAGTTCCCTATTTATCCTGTGATAAGTTATCCTAATGATCTTCACAGAGATTTAACTTTCCCTTTCCACGTGAGGATTTCTCTTTGCCCCAATTTCGATCCCTCAGACTTAAAATGATTCTGGAAGCCCATTCTTGTTTTATGGACCACTTCATAACAATCAGCCATTTCAGCTGCTAACCTTGCTGTTTTAACAATATGCTCTTCCAGATTAATCTTATCTTCAGCCTTAATCTCCAGCCTTTTAAGGTGAATTCCTTTAATAATAGCCATTTTCTGAAGTTCAAACTGTGTCTCCCTTTCTGTCTGCTCTGCTGCTTTCTCTTCTTCCCTCTCTCTACTTCGAATCGCATCTCAAACTGCCTCAAATCTGGTATCCTTTCCTTATCTATCCCGTCTAACTCAAGCTGCTTCATTGTCAAATAAATTTTAACCATCTCTACAGATTCTTCTGGATTTTCCAGCTTAGTTAAATGCTGAGCGATTGCGGGAATGATCTCTCCTTTCATCACAGAAATAGACAAATACAACCCCAGCATTTCTGCTAATTCCAGAAGCCAGGCCTGAATTATTTTATGTAAGATTACCAACTTTACATCGTCCATAGCCAGACAACTATTTGTACCTAAATGAGACATTGCTTTCCTAGGCATTGTCTACCCCAATCCAAATCAACACCCGAAATAAAGGCGCAAGCACCTTTCAGTTGCTCTTTTAATCCATCAACTACCTCCCAATTTGTTATGGACGAGGCTAAACCATTCAAAATGTTATTAAGCAGACAATGCAGACCGTAACATTATATTTTTTTCGTTAAGTGTATAGTGAAAATTACCCGAGTAAACTAGTTACAAAAATTATTCACAAAATGACGGATTGAAAAACAAAAAACAGAACATAGAATATCCACAGAACTTACTCCATCCAAAGTAGACTTACTTATGCTGTTCTGAAAATACACAACAATCCTAAAAAAACAAGAACCTTAAACACAGTAAAAATGAAACAGAAGCTTATAGGTAAAAATTAGAAGGGCAGAAGGAGAGAGGTTGTTAGTTCCTGCACCACTGCTGCAGGATCTAAAAACCGGAATTCAGCTTTCCAGAATTACCACTCCTTTTCCATTGTACAGTTCATTTCTAAAACATAAAATCTTTGGCCTTCAGCCTCAGCTGTTTACGGAGAAATGAAAGGCCTCTCAGCGACCACTTTTATTTCTGAAACACTTCATCCGATTCTGAGCCTGAAATGTTTTACAACGCCTTTGATAAAAAAAATATCAAGACACATTATCCTTGAGGAAAAGAATAGCTCCGTTTTTTTGATAAAAGAGAACATCTTTGTGAGAGCCCAGTCCGTCCATACTATATTCATAAGTGAAATTCTTCGAACAGACAATATCCTGGTAAATCTGTTCTGCATCGTTACAAATGCAATCCCATCCGTGTTGTAACGATAATTGCAGAAAGCCACACAAGACTCCAGCGAGAGCCGATTGGGCAAATGAAATTAACAACTTAGAAATCCACAGAAACTGCACTTTCCCAATAATTTGACTTTTACACAATACTGCTCCGTGGAGAAAGTGAGAACTGCAGATGTTAGAACTCAGAGTCGAAAGTGTGGTGATAGAAAACACTGCAGGTCAGGCAGAAGGCGAGGAGCGGGAGAGTTGATGATTCGGGCATAAACCCTTCATCAGCAATGAGGTTCGTGGCCGTGGGGGCTGAGAGATAAATGGGCGGTTTAGGAGGTTCGGGGGCGTGATAACTGAGAATGCGATGAGAAGATAAAGGTCGAGAATAAGATACTGGTTCTGACAGGAGGTGGAGCGCATAGGTTGGAAAGGTGATGTGCAGGTCATGAGGGCAATGCTGAGTTGGAATCATGAAACTAGAATAATGTGAGGGGAGGGTGAATGAGGAAATTGGTGATCCCATGTGGCATCAAGGTCCCAAGTGGAAGATGAGGCCTTCTTTTTTCAGGCGTCAGGTGTTTAGGGAATGTCAATGAAAGTGGCACAGGACCAGCATGTGCTTGTCAGATTGGGAGGGGGAGAATGAATTGCATCAGTGATGAGCTTCCAACCGCATATCAAACCTATCATTACGAACATGTTGTTACACGTCAGGAACTGTATCTCACACTACCACACCTGAGGAGAAGGCGAGGATTGCAGATGCGAGAGATTAGAGTCAGGAAGGATGCCGCTAGATAGCACAGCGGTGAGGCAACATCGGAGGGCCAGGAGTGTCAATGTTTCCAACATTCCTGACGAAGAACTTATGCTCAAAACATCGACTTTCCTGCTCCATGGATGCTGCCTTCCCAGGTGTACTTTTCCGGATCCACACTTTTAACTCGACACCACCTCAGCTCATCTGCATAGGAAAATTAAGATGCACCTGTCACCACTCAGTTGATTCTTCTATCGCATGCGAGACAAGCTGCAACATTCATTTCCCCATAAATATCAGGTAATTCAGATCACTAAAGAAAAGAAAAATGCAGAGGCTGAATGTCTGAGAGAAAAGAAATAATTGTTGTAGAATTCAACATCCTGTCAGTTCAATTGAATGTTTGGATATTAAAATTGGTAAAGGAAAAGAGAAAGCTGCAGTTCAATAACTGCTACATTCTGTTTCTCAAAAGAAAAACGAGTTTAATGAACTGGAATGTTTCGATCAGGCAATGCATGCTCACCTTGTCAAGTGCTGATAGGAATGGAGGAATATATATTGGCTTCGCCACTGCTGACCAGATGAAACATATAATTTTGCATTCCGAATCTGTTGATGCTCCTGCAGAAAAGTCAATGTGACTCATATCCCAGCACTGCCAGTTCGGTGTGTATTTCAGAGTCCTGCAACATCACATTTAATTCAAATGATCTTTATTGATTGTTTCTTATAAATATGGCATTCTCCATTTCATAGTGCATTGGACAATATTGTACACACTCATTTATTCATCGGTTCATCACTCAATTTTAGCACCCCTAACTTTCAATTCACGATTTAACTACCAAACGACATTCACGAAAAAAATGTTATTTTTAAAACCGAAGACTGAGCTGAAGCAATGCCTGTTAGAAATCAACCATCATTATCTCACTCTCTGTAACTTACTTAGTGTTTCTCAGTACCATAAACCTGTGCCCTCTAGTTTGAACTTCACCATTCTGTGCAAACGATTTCGGCCAGTTGCCTATCCATACCTGTCAAGATTTTATAAACGGTGAGAACGTTAAGCGCTGCCTGGAACATTCCAGCGAAAAAGCTCCTGCCTCCCCAAATCCACGCTTAAATCCAGCCCTCAGGTCCCCGCAACATCCTTGTAAATCATTCGTGGACAGTTTCAATTTTCACAAAATCCTTCCTGTAGAAGTTGACCATAATTGCAATCAGTATTCTAAATGTGATCTCACCAATGCTCTATACCGCCACAACATGACATTCCAACTTGGATAATCGACTTTCTGACGAATGACAAAAAGCGTGCCACGTACTTTCTTCACCATCTTGTCAACTTCTGACACCATTTTATCTGCTTTTATAAATTTTGCCTTAACTGATCAAGTTGTGAATGTCACGATGTTCTGCTGCCTTGACGGACTTGTGGCCCAACATGCAAAGTCCCTGTGTTCCTCTGGGTTTCCGCTAGTCCTGCCATTCATTGAGTCATCGTTCATGTGTTACTTCCAATGTGCATCACCTCACGTTTTTCGTGGTTAGTTTCCACATCCCCGATCTGAATTTGACATTTGACAAATCCATCTCTGAGCTCCTCCACCCTAAGACCTTCTTCCTCACTATTAACCACTTTGCTAATATTCGTATTATGGACAACTCTGCTTCTCATTTTCTACGAGCTTGTTCTATATTCTTTACACACATTCACAAACGACATGGGACCCAATATTCATCCTTGTGTTACACCATTGAATACCAGTTCCAATCACACAAACAGCCTTCATCACCATCCTGTGTCTCCTACCACCAGCAAATTAAGTTTGGATCCAAGTGCCAGGGGACCTTAAATCACTTTTCACTTTTATCCTCTTACCAGTCTCCAGTGTGGTGTCGTGTTAAAGGCTTTCTTGAAAACCACACAAACAACATCAACTTTACTGCCCTCGTTAAAAAAAAAACCGATCACTTGCCAATAAAATATACTTCATCCAATCTGTTAGGCATGACATTCTGTAACAAAACCGTGATGACTCTTCCTGATGAAACCTTGCATGGACAAGTGACAGTTAAATCTCTCCTTCAGGGTTTGCTCCAAAATGTTCCCTTTAACTGATGTGAGACTCACTGCTGTGTGATTCTCTGGTTTATCTCTCCAAATCTTGCTGGAAGTTGAAATGCGTTAGTTCAGTCCACTACAAACCCCAAGAGGAAAGTAAAACATTGCTCAGAACACCTGAAATTTCCTCCCTTGTCACAGAGAGGAACATAAGATACAAGTACGTCCTGATTTGGAAATATGCCGACTTCAAGCCGGTCAGAACCACGAACACTTCCCCAGTCACTATATCGCACTTCTTCAGAACCTTTTCCATTCCTCTTCCTGAATTCTGCCCCTATATCTTACCACAAGAGGAATGTTCGCTAGCTGAACAAGTAAAGTGATTCACTCAGTTATCCCATTTGCTGACACAACTGGACTGTCACACTGGAGGGAGATCATTCAGATATTTTAATTAAAAAACGCTGTATTAAGTCTTTGTGGTTATAAAACACTTTGCTTTGATAGGCACAGGCTATTACAGTGAGAAATGGTTTGAATTTTCTCTAACTGAAAAACATTCAGTGAATTCCACCACTTGTGGAGATTCCTATCTGTTCCCATCTGACATGACGGAGATTTTGCTCTCTGTTGTTTATCATATCCAGAACAGAACTGCGGGACAAATCCAAGCACATGATGTCTATATTTATTAACCTACGAAGTCGATGCCAATGGCTCACATTATAATGGGATTCATCAACAAGATAACTTTTATGGATTAACACAGTTGTGACTTATGTGCAGGCGGTCATTACACAAGCACAATATTAAGCTTCCTCGGGGCAAGACAAAAAGATGCTGGAAAGAGAAATCGGAGTTAACATTTTCGGTCCAGTGACGCCGTCCTTAGCACTGATGGTTTCCAGGAAAATTTTCGTATACATGCAGAAGATATGTGGGGGCGCAGAAATTCGGAGGAAACAAGATGTCGGGATAGAGCCGAAAGAGAGAAACTAACAGTTGGGCATAGGAATTGACAATGATTTGTTTCGAGCATTAACAACTGTTCATGGAGACTGTTTATGATTAACCATAGGTAGTGTATAATGGCTGCTTTGCTATAGCTAGGCCTGGGGGGGTGTCGGAGGCCAGGACATGGGAGACTTCAGGCCTCCAAAAAATCTGAAATTGATATGGAGGGTTGCGGGATCCTCACGCAGAAAATCGTCTGTTGCTTTTCCAGCATGCGCTGAGCTATGGTGGAACACTGCAGTCAGCCTGAGATAGAGACGTTGGCTAGGAAACATGGTTCTGTGCGAAAGGAGCAGTCAACTTGATGCTCAGGGACATTTCTGGCGATAGAACTTGGTATTCTGCAAAACGATCATTCAGTCCACACTTCATTTCCCAAGGTAGTGGCGACCACAATAAGAGCAGCGAATCTATTCGACTGGATTGTGCAAAGTGTAGGGAAAGTGTTGCTTCACGTGGAAGGTGTATTTGAGCACTTGTGTACTAAGCAGGGCGGTCAGAAATGGACAAGTGAGGAGAAACAAGAAGCAAGAAGAAAGGATAACGTAGAAGATATTATTAGAGATGTTGTTAATCAATGGGTAAGAAAGCGACCATAAAGGCACTATACCTGAATGCTCGTACATTTCCGAAGAAAGTTGGCGATATAACGGCATAAATTATCACAAACAAATACGATTTAGTAGACATTGCAGAGGCATGGAGACAGCATAGTCAAGACTGGGAGGGAAATATTCACGGGCATGAGACAATTTGGAAGGACCGGAAGGTGGTGTAACTCATACATTCAAGGACAACCACAGACCGATGCTTATAGATGATATACGTTCTATGGAGAATAAGTTTGAATCCATTTGAGAGGAAATTCGAAGTTCTAAGAAGAAAATGTCAATGATTGTCGGAGTCTATCCGTCTCCATAATTTAAGATCACATTGGGGAGGGCAGTAAACAAAGGCATAAATAACACCTGAAAAACTGGTATGCCAATTATCATGCGGGATTTTAATCAACATGTCGATCGGTCGAAGCAGCTCAGTCAGGGTAGCCTTGATGAGGAGAGTATTGAGTATCTGCGATAGATTCCTTAAATACTGTGCAATGGAACAGGCCAACAAGGGGAGAGGCCAAATTAGATTTGATACTGGGTAATGTACACGGCAAGGTGTTTGATTTGGCGGTAGGTGAGCACTTTGGTAAAAGTTATCAATATTCAGTTATGTTTATTTGAGCTTTTCAATGGGATAGTAATACACCGGAGGGCAAGTGTTACTGCTGGGGGAAAGAAAATTGCAATGCGATTAGATAAGATTACGCATGCACAGGTTGGGCAAGGAAACGGCAGGGAATGGGCAGAATAGAAATGGGGAGCTGATTCAAGGAGCAGGTTCTATGCGTCTTTGATAACTATGTACCTGTCAGAGAGGAAGGAAATCGTCAAGCGCAGGAGTCATGATTACTAAGGAAGTTGAACCTCTTGTTAAGATGAAGAAGGCTTGTGTTAGCATGAGATGTGAAGGCTCAGTTCGGGCCATTGAGAGTTACAAGAGAAACAGGAAAGTCCTGAGGACAGACTGAAGATGAGCCAAGAGAGGAGCTGAGAATTTATTAGCAGATAGGATGAGGGAAAATCCTAAAGCTCTCCATAGGTATGTAAGGATTAAAACAATGATTGGAATAAAATATGGCCAATGAAGGACAGTTTTGGTAAGTAGTACTTGGAGTCAGAAGTCATGGGGGAAGCACAAAAGCAATATCTTTTGTCAGAATTCGCACTGGAAAAACAAAATGTTGTCGAGAACAATACTGAGAAACAGGCTCCGAGACGAGATCGGATTGAAGTCCCCAAGGACGAGGTGTTACAAACTCTGAAAATGTGAAAATATATATATTCCCGTGGGCCGGATGGGATTTATCCTAAGATTCTCTGGGAAAACAAGAATCTGATTTCCGAGCCTTCGACTTTGAAGGGTGGTAAAAGTTGTTCCCTCGTTCAAAAAGGGAAGTAGAGAATACCATGGAAATTATAGACCATTGACCCTTCTATCGGTTGTGGGTAAAGTGTTGGAAAAGTTATAAGAGACAAGATTTGTAATCATCTCGATTGGAATAAGTTTGAGGGAAAGTCAAGCCGATTTCGTGAATGGGAGGTCGAGTCTCACAAACATCAAGTTCTTTGAGTAGGTCATTAAACTAGATGTCGGTTTGCTCACTGAATTGGAAAGTTCATTTCCAGACGTTTCATCACCCAACTAGGTAACAATTTCAGTGGGTCTCCAGGCGAAGCACTGTTCATGATTGCTGCTTTCTATTTATATGTTTGGGTTTCTTTGCGTTGATTATGTCATTTCCCTTGGTGATGTCATTCGTCTTCTTTTTCCTCAAGGGGTCGTCGATGGCGTCGAGATCGAAGCGTTTGTTGTTAGATTTCTTGTCAGAATGCCATGCTTTGAGGAATTATTCTGGATGCATCTGTTTGGCTTGTCCTAGGATGGATATATTGTCTCAGTCCACTGTCGTGTTTGTCTAATGTAGTGTTTGTTACAGTTCTTGCGCGGTATTTTGTAAATGTCATCAGGTTTTGCATGTGGACAAATAGGCAGAACACGAGACACCAGGATATATGAACATCATTTAGCCACAAAATGACGTGACCTTCTCTCACTGGTATCCTTACATACAGATATGGAAAGGCACCACTTTGACTTGGACAACGCATTACTCCGAGCACAAGTGAAACAGAGACAGACACAAGAATTCCGAGAAGCATGGCATTCCAACCGGAAATCTATCAAAAAGCACATCGAGATAGACCCCATCTACAACCCACTGAGAAAAAGAACAGGAAATGAAATCACTACAAGAAATGACATGACCAATCCAAAGAAACCCAAACATGTAAATGGAAAGCAGAAATCATGAACAGTAGGTCGCACGAAGGCCCACTGAAGATGTTACTCAGGAGGTTAACGAAACGTCTGGAAATGAGCCTTCCGGCTCAGCGAGCAAATCTTCATCTGGAAGCTAAACCTGAGCTACAAATCTTGTCAAAACTCGCCAGGTGACTCAAAAGATAAATGAGGATAACGCCGTTCATGTAATGCACGTTTGGATTTAAGTTAGCCGTTTGATAAATTCCGCCATGGTAGGCGACTGCACAAAATACTGAGGTATGGGCTTGAGGAGTATTTCGTGCTTTGGATCAGAAATTAGCCAGATGAAAGAAGACAGAGGGTGATACTTGATGGGAAAACTTCATCCTGGAATTCATTTGCTTTTGGTGTACTGCAACGAACTGTTTTGGGTTCACAGCGTTTTGTCATTTTTTTATAAACGACCTGGATGGGGGCGTAGAAGGATGGGGTAGTAAATTTACGGACGACACTAAGTTCTGTACAGTTGTGCATAGCGTTGAAGGATATTGCAGGTTACATAGGGACACAGGTATGCTGCAGGGCTAGGCTGAGAGTTGGCAAATGGAATTTAATGCAGAAAAAATGTGAGAAAGAACATGGCATTAAAAATTAGCACAGAATATAAAGATCGATAGCAGAAGTTTCTGTTAAAATATAAAATGAAAAAGAGTGGCAAAAGTAAACGTTGACACTTTCGTGGATAAGAAGGGGCATTTACTTATGGGATATGCGGAAAAAGCCATGACATTGAACAGGCATTTGCTTCGGTCTTCACAGTGGAGGATATGAATAACATGCCAACAGTTGACAAAGAGATGACGGTTGGTGACGACCTGGGAACAGTCATTATAACATAAAATCTATTGTTGGATTGTTGGAGCAAATTTAGCAAAGGATGGTTACGTCTCCAGGCCGTGATGGAAAGCATCGCAGGGTAATAATCACGATAGTGTGTTAAAAAGAGGGGCGCTGGCAGTATTTTTACAGAATTCGTTGTTCTCTGGGGCAGTCCCAACTGATTGGAAAACCAATTCCGCAACATTATAGAAGAATGTTTAACCTCTGCAGTGCAGACGTTTCTTGAGTCTATTATTGAGACAGAAAGAGCAGGGCATCTCGACAGAAATTAGACAGACGTAGCATGGGTTAATGAAGGGCAGGTCATGCCTGAAAAATCGTTTCGAATTCTATGATGGCATTACGAGCATGGTGTATAACGGGACCCAGTGAACTGGTGTATCTAGATTTTCAAAATGCCCTTGACAAGGTGCCGTTCAGGGGCTGACAGCAAACGGATGCATGCTGTTAAGGGTAAAGTATGAGAATGGATTCAGGATTTTTTGTCCAACAGGAAGCGCAGAGCGGGAATAAATCAGTGCTATTCTATTGACCATCAACAGTGTGCCTCAGGGGATTAGTACTGGGACCGCAATTACTTACAACTTATATGGATGGTTTGGATATTGGAGCCATGCGCATCGTGTCAATGTCTGCAGTTGACACAAAGGTGAGTAGCTGAGCAAAGTGAGCGGAGGACTGTGAACATTTGCAGAGGAACATTGAAATATTAGGTCAATGGGCAATATTCTGGCGGATGGAATTCCGGATTTGAAGGCGTTCGCTGATGACAGGAGACTATGTGGAATAGGATTGTATCGAAAATTCAGAAGAATGAGGCCGGATCTTATGGAAATATATAAAATTATGAAGGGCATGTGTGAGATAGATATAGAGAGCATGCTGCCATTGGCGGATGAAACTAGGACAAGAGGGCACATCCTCAAGATTAGAACGAGCCGATTTAGGACTGAATTGAGAAGGAATTTCTTCAACCAGATGGTTGTTACTCTATGGAACTGCTTGCCCAACGAAGTAGTTGATGCTACATCAACATTTTTTTTAAGCTAAGGCTGATTTTTGACTGAACAATAAAGGAAGTAATGATTATCTTCAGAAGTTGGTTAAGTGAATGTATGTCCATGGAAAGATCCGGCATGATCTTATTGAATGGCGAAGCAGTCTCTAAGGCCCGTAATGGCATAGTCTTGCTCCTCGTTCTCATGTTCTATGAATGGATGAGTCACATATTCCGCGATTTTAGGGAAAGCTTCCGGGGACTGTTGAGGAAGGTGTTGAGAGAGAAGGCACAGTGCACCACGGTGGCGCGGAGGGAATGGTTCCTGGGGAAGGCGGACAAGGGCGGGGAGGGGAATATATGTTTGGTCACAGTATTTCGCTGGATGTGGTGGAATTAGGAAAATATTTCATTGATCACTTGGAGTACCATAGCGCTTAAGGATCCAGACCAAGTTCTGAAAAACACGGGATGACAATGGATCGTTGCTTCATGACGGGCATTTGCAAGATGGGACGAAAGTCTTTCTTTGGTGCAGTGAAAAACACAATGTCTTTGAGAAGCTAACTTTAGCAGCCATATAGCATTGTGGCCAAAAGAGCGGGACATAGTCATAGATTTTCTTGACTCCCTAAAGCCTGTCTGACACATAGCCTGTGACTACACGCCAACTATGATTTGGCACCGGCAGTCTCCAAGAACAGCTGTTCACTCTCCGAGCGAGAGCGTTATTCACCTCATTGACCAAATGTTCTTCTCTTTCTTTTGTTCTTTCCCGACCAACTGGTTACTCCTTTACAATACAGAATGAGACATGATGGGATAGTTCCTGTTTGCCTGGATGATTGCAGTGTTAAAGAAACAATGCACAGGAGAAGCACAGCAGATTAGTCAGCATCTGAGTTGCAAGAGACATTTAAATCACAACCTTCTTGAGGATTCCTTAGTGCAATTGCAACAAAACTGAAAAGCTCAAAACCGTCCAGAACAGAGCAACTGAATTGAGCAGCAACACACAACAAATAAAACATCGACAAACATCCATTCCACCACAACCAAACACTCAGACATGCAGTCTGCACCATTCACAAGATGCACTGCAGATATTCACCAAGGCTCCTTAATCAGTACATTACAAACTCACAACTACATCCATCTAAAAGGGAAAGGGTAGTAGATAGATAGGAAAGACCTACAACCCACTTACCATCCTGCTCTGGAAATATATTGCCGTTCCTCCAGAATCACTGGGTCAAAATTGTGGATTTCACTCCCCTATAATTTGGGTCTACCGTCAGCCCACGGAAACGATGGTTCAAGAAGGCAGCTCATCACCACCTTGTCCAGTCAAATCATGAATGAACAATAAATGCTGACCTGTTCTGGAATACCTGCACCCGACGAAGAATGAAAATCATATGCTTTGGTATTCTGAGGAGTTCTCTCTTACTGAGATATTTCTGGATTTATTTGACGGGTTTAAAAGATGAGGATTTGCATTTAGGAAACTGAAACGAAGTATCACATCAGAATTTGATGGAGTTGCTTTGTTCCATGTAGCCTGAACGTCACCGGCCTTTGAAAATGAAAGCAGAATGTTGCATTCGCAGTGGATTGAAAGCATTCACTATCTGAACTATCGAGACATAATTGGAGGGGCGCTGGAGAGAAACTGCGGAAATGTGGTGACGATTCAATTACTTGTCTGCCCTGAACATTCATCAGTGCAACCACACCGGGGAAAAGCCATTCAACTATTCTGAGTGTGGAAAGGGAGTTACTCAGTTTTCTAACTTGCGGACTCACCAGTGGGTTCACACGGAGAAGAAACCATTTAATTGTCCAGATTATGGAAAACGCTTTAAAAGTTTTCACGAACTGCTGTACCATCAATGTGTTCACGTTGATGAGAAACCATTCAAGTGTTCTCACAGAGGGAGGGGGTTCAGGCCGTCACTTGATCACACTTTACATCTGCGAACTCAGTGTACATAGACCATTCGCCTGTTCGAAGAATTGGAAAGGATTCATTCAGTCATTCAGTCTGCTGAGACACCAGTGAGTTCACACAGCGTCGAGACCATTCGTCCGCTGTGATTTGAAGTCATTAATTGATTCCGGCAATCTGCTGAAATACAAGAGCTTCACACAGGAAAGAGACCATTCACCTGCTCTTATATTTCTCAAACTTACTGAAAGACGAGCGAATTCATATTGGCGGGAGGCCATTCATATGTTCTGAATTGGGGAAAGGATGCACTTTCGCCATCCATCCTCCTGATACATCAACAGGTTCACTGTGACAACAATTTGTTTTAATGACGCAGTGTGGGAAATACTTTATAAGGTTCCATTAGTTGAGGTCCCATCAACATGTTCACTCTGATGAGAACACAATCTTGTGCTCTCACTGTAGGACTGTTGTTTCTCGGATATAAGTGAATACACGTCACAAGGTCTTCATTTAGATGTGAAGAGTATTCAGAAATGCTGAATGTATCGAAATATTTTCAAGTACAAATCCAGACTTAATAATGAAGAAAAGGATCAAGAACAGGGCAGTTAATGGATATCTCCCAGTCTCCTCTCGTTGTACAGAAATCAGGGGAAATAGTCTTTGAATTTGATGTGATTGAAAACTGAACAATTAAACACCAGATCAACTAAAGAGTTTAAACACATCCAATGAAGTAAACCCCTGCTGACAGAATGAACATAGTTTAATTCTCGATGCAATAACACTTTATCACATTCACATGTGATATAGTTAGGGTTTAAACTAACTCTGCAGGGGCATGGGAACCCAGATTGTAGCTTCAGGGTGCAGGGCCTGGAGTGTAGGGAGGTTAGGAACATGGCATCAATTTCCAAGGAGGGTGTCTGTAAACAGGAAAGTGGCTTGAAGTGTGTATACTTCAATGCAAGAAGTATACGAAATAAGGTAGGTGAACTTGCAGCGTGGGTTGGCACCTGGGACTTCGATGTTGTGGCTATTACGGAGACATGGGTAGAACAGGGACAGGATTGGCTGTTGCAGGTTCCAGGATTTAAATGTTTTAGTAGGGTCAGAGGTGGGGGTAAAAGAGGGGGAGGTGTGGCATTGCTTGTCAAAGATAGTATTACAGTGGTGGAAAGGACGATGGATGAGGACTTGCTATCTGAGGTAGTTTGGGCTGAGGTTCGGAATAGGAAAGGTGAGGTCACCCTGTTAGGGGTCTTTTACAGGCCTCCCAATAGTCCTAGAAACGTAGAAGAAAGGATAGGGAAGGTGATTCAGGAGATGAGTGACAGTAATAGGGTGGTGGTTATGGGGGACTTTAACTTTCCTGATATTGATTGGGAAAGCTATAGCTCAAGTTCATTAGATGGGTCAGTGTTTGTTCAATGTGTGCAGGAGAGTTTCCTGACACAATATGTAGACAGGCCAACAAGAGGTGAGGCCATACTGGATTTGGTTCTGGGTAACGAACCAGGCCAGGTGTTAGAATTAGAGGTAGGTGAGCACTTTGGGGATAGTGACCATAATTCGGTGATTTTTACTCTCGTGATGGAGAGGGATAAGTGTGCACTACAGGGCAAGAGTTATAGCTGGGGTCAGGGAAATTATGATGCGGTGAGGCATGACTTAGGATGTGTGGCTTGGAAAAGTAGACTCCAAGGCAAGAGTGTAAATGATATGTGGAGCTTGTTCAAGGAGCAACTATTGAATGTCCTTGATAATTATGTACCTGTCAGGCAGGGAGGAAAGGGTCGTGCGAGGGAGCCGTGGTTTAATAAGGAATTGGAATCCCTTGTTAAATGGAAGAGGGCGGCCTATCTCAAGATGAGACGTGAAGGTTCAATTGGGGCGATTGAGAGTTATAGGGTAGCCAGGAAGGACCTGAAGAGAGAGCTAAGAGCAGCAAGGAGGGGACATGAAAGGTCCTTAGTCGGTAGGATTAGGGAAAACCCTAAGGCTTTCTATAGGTATGTTAGGAATAAAAGAATGACTAGGGTAGGAATAGGTCCAGTCAAGGATAGTAGTGGGAAGTTGCGTGTGGAGGCGGAAGAGATTGGGGAGACACTGAATGAATACTTTTCTTCAGTATTTACTCAGGAACAGGGCATTGTCGTCGATGTGAATACTGAGTCACAAATAAGTAGAATGGATGGCTTTGAGGTATGTAGAGAAGAGGTGTTGGAAATCCTGGAAAAGGTGAAAATAGATAAGTCCCCTGGGCCTGATGGCATTTATCCTAGGATTCTCTGGGAAGCAAGGGAGGAGATTGCAGAGCCATTGGCCTTGATTTTTATGTCCTCTTTGTCTACAGGAGTAGTGTCAGAAGACTGGAGGATAGCAAATGTGGTTCCCTTGTTCAAAAAGGGGAGTAGGGATAACCCTAGTAACTATAGGCCGGTGAGTCTCACTTCTGTTGTGGGCAAAGTCTTAGAGAGAATTGTAAGGGATAGGATTTATGCACATCTGGATAGGAATAATGTGATCAAGGATAGTCAGCATGGTTTTGTGAAGGGCAGGTCGTGCCTCACAAATCTTATTGAATTCTTTGAAAAGGTGACGAAGGATGTTGATGAGGGGAAAGCGGTAGATGTGGTATATATGGATTTTAGTAAGGCGTTTGATAAGGTTCCCCATGGTAGGCTACTGCAGAAAATACGGAGATATGGCATTGAGGGTGAGTTGGAGGTTTGGATTAGGAATTGGCTGGATGGAAGAAGACAGAGGGTAGTAGTTGATGGCAAAGTTTCTTCATGGAGTGCCGTCACTAGCGGTGTTCCGCAAGGATCTGTTTTGGGACCATTGCTGTTTGTCATTTTTATAAATGACCTGGAAGAGGGGTTAGAAGGTTGGGTGAGCAAGTTTGCGGATGATACGAAAGTCGGAGGAGTTGTTGACAGTGAGGAAGGATGTGGCAGGTTACAGCAGGATATAGAGAAGCTGCAGAGCTGGGCAGAAAGGTGGCAAATGGAATTCAATGTAGCTAAATGTGAGGTGATTGACTTTGGGAAGAATAACAAAAAGATGGGGTACTGGGCTAATGGTCGGATACTTGGTTGTGTGGATGAGCAGAGGGATCTTGGTGTCCATGTACACAGATCTCTGAAAGTTGCCACCCAGGTAAATAGTGCGGTGAGGAAGGCATATGGCGTACTGGCTTTTATTGGTAGAGGAATTGAGTTCTGGAGTCCTGAGGTCATGATGCAGTTGTATAAAACTCTGGTGCGGCCGCATCTGGAATATTGTGTGCAGTTTTGGTCGCCATACTATAGGAAGGATGTGGAGGCACTGGAACGGGTGCAGAGGAGGTTTACCAGGATGTTGCCTGGTATGGAAGGAAGATCGTATGAGGATAGGCTGAGACACTTGGGGCTGTTTTCATTAGAGAAAAGAAGGTTTAGGGGTGACTTGATTGAGGTGTACAAGATGATTAGGGGGTTAGATAGGGTTGACAGTGTGAACCTTTTCCCGCGTATGGAGTCGGGTATTACAAGGGGGCATAGCTTTAAATTAAGGGGGGGGGGGTAGATATAGGACTGAAGTTAGGGGTAGGTTCTTCACTCAGCGAGTCGTAAGTTCATGGAATGCCCTGCCAGCAGCAGTGGTGGACTCTCCCTCTTTATGGGCATTTAAGCGGGCATTGGATAGGTATATGGAGGATAGTGGGTTAGTATAGGTTAGGTGGGCTTGGATCGGCGCAACATCGAGGGCCAAAGGGCCTGTACTGCGCTGTATTCTTCTATGTTCTATGTTCTATGTTCTATGCGACCTCACTCGATTATTTGCACTCTTACCATCTTACCAGATCACAGAGGCTGCAGCCTTCATTTGAGAAAGAAGGGGCTGGTGGTGATTTAACCAGAGCACCACCAGACCACAGGTCAGAGAATATTTAGTGAAGAACAACGTTTAAATTAACCTCAAACCAGTGATAGGAATTGGAACCATGCTGCGAGCATCACACTGCTTTATAAGCCAACAAAGCAGCCAACTGAGCGTAGCAGATTCCACCTGAATGGGCTGTCACGCGTGCGAATGAGTATTTGAATCCCTTGCTACGCACAGTGCAAATTAACTGCCTCTCCACGCACAGTGCCTCAGTCTTTAGCACTGCTGGTTCAGAGCATGAGGGGCTGGCGTCGGTTTCAGCCTCGGAGACCAGTCTGTGCGGAGTTTGCACGTTCTCCACGTGTCTGCGTGAGTTTCCTCCAGGTCCTCAAATTTCATCCCACAAGACAAAAGGGTGCACCGCTTAGTTGAATTTGCCATGATATATTACCCATACCATAGGTTAATGGTTGGGGTAAATATAAGGGAGGGTAATGGGTTTGAGTGTTCTTTGGAGGGTTTGTGTGGACTTGTTGGGCCGAAGGGCCTGTTGCTGCACTGCAGGGATTATCATGTGTTTTCTGGTGTTCCATCGCAACATTGCTACTCCTTAAGCTCTTTTCAAAGTCAGACCATTAAAATCTTCTCTCATTTGTGAGAGTCCATATCTGCTGAGATTGGAGACCCGAGTGAATCACTTCCCAGGCAAGGTGCAAGTAAATGTTTCTTGCTCGTGTGAATATGCTCGTGCTCACTGAAGAGAGATGACCAGGTTAATCTCTTTCCACACTCAGTGATGGCCTCTCTACAGTGTGCCCATTCTTGTTTATCTGAAGCTTTGCTGATTTAATAAATGCCTTCTCATACACAGAGCAGAAGAATGGTGTCTTTCCAGTATCATGTCGATCGGGTGACATGAGGCGTGGTTGTGAAGATAATCACTTACCAAACAGAGCAGACAAATCTTCTCTCCCTTTGTTGAAGTCGTTTGCGTGCCATTAGGATTGATCCCCGAGTGAATACCTTCCCGTCCATTGAACAACTGAGTGGTTTGTCCCAATGTGAACAGGTTGATGTCGAATTAAGATTTTGAATTTAAAACCTTTGAAGATCTGAAAGTTTATTTTTCAACAGTATGGGAAATGACTTGCAAACCTGCCTACAGACAGCATGGCCAATAAGAACACAGAAAATCAAGCCAGTCCAAGCCATACAACGAACACCCAAAATGCATCAGCATTGCCCAAACAGGCTGACAAGAGAAACCATACATGACCACAGTCATTCACAAACCAGAGAATACACTTCCCAAGACAAACTACCAATAAGCTTCCTCGTCCCGATAAACACAGCTGTCCCAAAGGCCGAAGTGTAATCTTATACCCCAGTGATATCAAAGCCACATGAAGCTCAGGTCAGCCAGGGATGCATCAGAATACCTTGCTCATCTCTGGAGAGCACCAATGGTATCACCTTACTGCCAAGGAAAGGACATTCTCACATACCCACGAAGAGAGCTGGAACCCCCTGATCCCATTCTAGAACTGATTAATGCCCCTGGATGCTTGATTGTATCTTGATTATATCAATCACAGCCAGAGCTTGTACCGTGATCGGGATCCAGCCAGGGGAGAGCCGGACGGGCAAGGGAAGCCTAGAAAAATAGAATGAGAGACTGCTGATTCAATTTTTCGCATCAATCCTCAGAGATTCCTCAGCTCGAAGGAAATTGCCAGAGGCTCCAACAGTTCACTTCTTTTTCTGTCTTGTCGTTTCTGATCATTTGCTTTGGATGTGTGTTTGTTTTGCGGTTGCTGACGGGATGTCTTGTCAGTTTCAGATGCTTCGTCTCAGTGTGTTTATCCATCAGACAAGTGTTTGTTTACAGTGCGGTGAGCGATTATGCGCTCAGTAATCCTTTATCGCTTGACCTGTCAATCACTCACTGCTTGTGTGTTCTGTGAGTACTCCCTCTGTCTTTCCTCGAAAGCTGAAGTGCAATGCTAAGCAGTCAACGCAGGACGTCCAGTACGCCATGGGGGCAGGGAATTCCACCCACTGTTGGGATGTGCTAGTTGGGCAACCCCAACCATGTCGTGAGAACGGCCCAGGACCGAAGTTATACAAGACGAAATTAAGGAGGCGTGTATGTTTAGATTCCCTACAGTGTAGAAACAGGCCCAACGACCCAAGAAGTCCACACCGACCCTCGGAAGACTAAGCCGTGCAGACCCATTTCCCTTCCACTAATGCACCTGACACGATGGGCAATTTAGCACGGCCATTTCACTTGACTTGCACACCTTTGTGATTGTGTGAGGAAACCGGAGCACACGGAGGAGTACCACGCAGACATGGGGAGAATGTGCAAACTGCACAGACAGTTGCCCAAGGCTGAAATTGATCCTGGGACCCTGGCGCTGTGAAGTAGCAGTGCTAACCACACTGCCCTGTAATTGCGTGAACTTCAAAATAAAGATCGGAGATTCTCTTGTTATACCTGGTTCACTGGCAGACACTGTGCTGAAAGAGACAGGGAATGGTGGTTACTTTACCCACTTTACAGGAGACTTTTACACATGGCCACAAGGAAATTGGCCATATGGGAGGTCCTTTAAATCCGATAAGCTTGATTATTGTAGCACGCCCATTACGGGAGGGTACGTTGACCCCACCTGGGACACTGTATACATGCTGCAGTGACTTGAAGATTTTCGACAGGTTGCCCAGCAGTATCAGGCCGCGAAGGTGAAAGACTGCTGCAATAACAAGCGACACTGTGATCCCAACAATTCCAGATACGGCCACATCGCCCTTTGCCCCACAGTACCCGAAATTTCCCATCCTAGCTTCAAAGCCAGATCCATTGGGCCTGAATGAAGTGGCTGCATTTTTTTTACTATGCATTACACAGCAAGCCCGCGATGGGACACATTAGCCGCCGGGCAGTATGAATCACCACTGCTGCCCAACACAAACGATAACTCCAGACTCACAAGAAGACCGACTGCTTGCCGAAATTACCAGGCCACCAACTGTCAGTTTCCCCGCATCATGATTGGGTCCACTCCCCTGGAGAAGACCGGAATCCACGCAGAGATCCGGTCCATGTTACAAGATGCCCCAGACCCGTTGAAGTGACTGCTCCCGTTCTACAATTGGGTCCTCCAAATTTCCTGAATATACAACTGTCTGTCCCAAGGTCTGCAGATCGTATTACAGCTTGCACAAAGGACCCACTGGGCGATCATTACTCCTGTTATTGACATCCCTATCCAACCCTGGGACACCGCTTCAGACTGGGAAAAAGTGGTTGGAAAGCACCGTGAAGGATGCAATAAAGGCCACTGCAAGACTGCACGCCGATATCGGGCTGTTGTCCAGTGTCTGCAGAGCAGACAAGCATATGCTCGATGTCATTGTCCGCTTTAGGGAGGTCTGTGACTCCTCGTCGGGTATTCCATTCGCAGAGAACGAAAAGCTTGCCGTGCAGACCTTACTTATGCTCACGTTTTCATGTTGCACAATCAAACGACGAGCTGGACGGACACTTTAATTGTACTTAGTAATTTGGACGGGAATGGGTTGTTGACTACACCAAAATGGACAGGGACGTTCGACTGGCTCGCACAAACGGACAACCACAAGGACACCACCAGACCAGTACAGCAAGCTAGGGAAATTCAAAGAAGACACTGCGGGAACAGTGTGAAATTGGAACACTGAGTGAGACAGTGCTGATCCAGGCAATGTCGCCCAGGGACATCTACACTCTCCCGCTCCCCTCAGGCACGACAGCAGTCCACCAACCTCAGAGGCAGCTTCAACAGACTGCCTACACTGTGGCTGGTCCCTTCTCCCGTGCTCCAGAAACTAACTAGTGCTATCGTGAGAGGGACTTTTCACAGGCGATCTCAATATGTCTCTCAAATGCCCCGTCTGAAATTCTGATGATGGATGTGGATGTAGTGGGGAGCTGCTCATTTCTTTTGTGGTGGATTCTGGGTCTGTCCAACAGTCTGCGGCTCCCGACTCGGAAAATTACCGGAGTTGCAAGATCCTCTGACTGTAGGGTTTTCAGGAGGACACATGACAGAACCACTCTACTAACCCATTAACTTCAGTATTGGACCTGCCACTGCGACTGATGCTGCCATTATTTCAGACTCTTGCCCAGTCGCCCTCCTGAGCCGGCAGGCCTTGTGTAAATTGAATGCCAGTATCCACTGTTCCTCTGAGGGTCTCACATTAGAGAACCCGGACGTCCATTATTCCATGCTGCGGGCAGTAATTTCACACAGCCCTGAACCCTCTGACCAGGTAAGCTCTTGCTACTCTTGGTCATGCTCCAATTCACCTCCGTGTGCTCTTCTCGACACCTACTTGCACTTTTTCCAACGGCCCCTTTCTGTAGACAGTTCTCTGACTCGCTGCTTCCAGAGGGGTGCAAAATTGACGGTATTGACTTGTCATGCATCTCACCAGAATTAATTGAAAATGTCGATAAACCACGGTTACATGTAATAACAAAGTAGATTCTTGTGAAATCTAAGGTCTTCAAGGTGACCTTCGTAACAAATGCGGGTGCTATGATGTTGTACCTCTCCACTGACAACTGAAGTGATGTCAAGCTGCTATCTGTTTTCTCCATTGGTTTTTATCGTTCTGGCTCTCGTCTAATTGCCTGAAGACGACAGGGTGCCGACAACCTGAGAAATTTCTGCGCGGATTGTGGTGTAATTTTCAGAGGGGATGAGGAGCTGCTGTTGGTCACGGGAAATGCCTGTGAGGCCCCCAAGCCCCACTCCCCCGAAACCCCACCACTCCCCATTATCCAGTTACTGCAGTCAGCAGCTGATCTACCCTGTCAGGGCACAATGGATCCTCCTTACCCTGACCTTTTGGAAGGACAGTCTGCTGCCATGGATTTGCCAATGGCTGGTTATGATGTGTTTTGCTTTCAATATTGCTTTCATCTCTGGCCACATGTAAGTCTTCAGTTTAACTTTGTAACCCTTCCAGAAAATGTCCGCTCACTGATCACTTTTTGTCAACTTAACCAGGGTCCCCAAACGTAGTCACCACCACAGCAATCTCTACCTGAACTTGCCCACATTGACTTATTGATCTTCTCCAGCCTTGATAAAAAAGAGACTGTTCCTGGACCCAAACAGCCTGCAGGAACATTAATGATTCAGGGAGAAACCTGAATCTAATTGATGGAAAATGTTTGTTAGTAGCCAATATCTCTCCAAAGCTGTTGTTTGAAAGTTTAGATAACAATCTTTAAATATGATTGCTGCATTCTCTGAAACGGAACATCCTCTGCCCACATTGGTTGGACGACAGTTAATTGACCAGTTCTGACAATATTGCATTCAAGACTTTTCCTACCCTGCCTACGTGGCCACACCTCCTGATTCCAATCCCTGGTCTCAGTATTTCATAGCTTCCAGTAACATTTGGCACTTCTGCTCAATGCCACCACAAATTCCATTCCCGACCTATTACTTTGTGCTTCCAAGCAACTTTGGGCAAGAAAGTTGTGATGCAGAGGTTCTGTTTTGCACCCTTATCCTTTTGTTATCTCATTATTCCTGCAGTTTCAATTTGTTTTCGTCCCCTCTGGTTCCCCTCTTTGTTCTTTGTCACGAAATCGTTTTAATTGCTGCATTTTTAATTTCTGACGAAAGCAGATGGAACTCAGACAGAGTAAGAGTCTGCAGCAGATTGTGAGTATTTGGTAATTGGCAATATAATACGTAACGTATAATTAGGATTCATGAAAATTTACGCTTAACACTTATTGATGTTGGAATATAAAGTCCAGGTTCTCCCTTATTGATACTTAGTATTTTCGTCGATTTAATTTTTATATTTCAGATTCCAGTACAATCAGTTCAGTTCAAATGGCAAAAGACAGCTGGAGTCGCTGTAATCACTGCAACACAACTTGATATTGGACACGTGAGAACTTCAGCTTCTCTCCCCAGTGCTCTCTCTGTCTGAGCAAATTTCTCTGATTTACCTTCCTTCCCGTTTAAGCGGCCGTGCTCCAGGGGGAAATGCAATTGGCTGTTGTTGAATCTCCAGCTCGAACTGAGAGAGGGTTATATCCCATTGTGAGGTCAAGAGACCCAGCCGCAGTGTGATGAGGTTCAGTGGTCAGGCCCCACCGAACAGCCTCTGTAGAATCTCCATGTCTCAGTGTTCCCCAATGAGAAAGGCACGAAAATGAAGGAGTCACTGTGGGCCTCATTATAGGCTGCACAGGGGGACACTGACCATGACACACAGAGCTTGGACAGCCAGTTCCAAGGGAACCGATGTGACACCTGTGCCCTGTGACTTTGCTTGGGCATTGAACCTGCATGTGTTTAGGACAGGAATTCTTCACTGTGTTAGATCCAGACATTTCACAGGGTTGAATATCTACTTTACGAATACCTGATATACTGCTGAACACCTCATGGAGATTATAATTTACAGCTGATCCTAGTGGATTGTGCAACCAGAGAATTACACTGAAAAGTATAAATAGTTCTCTGCATTAACTCAGTCAGAAAGGAACCATTCCAGTGGTCAGGTATTTGTTGGAGAAGCACCAGCTGGCGTTGCATGTCAGGGCTCTGCAAAAACCTGGAAACAGACTCTGTGGTAATCAACTGGGGACCTGAAGAAACTGATGGGGAGACCCTCCTAAATAATTCACTAAAGTTTGACCATTTGGAGGGTTCCAATTGGAAAGTTACTATTTGGTCAGGAAATGCGAGCCAAGAATGCTCCAACCTAACAACATTTGGATAGTCACTTCGGCCACGTGCAGGCCTCGACACAAGCCCAACATCTCGCTCTGCACACTCTGCCATTTTTTCTAATCCTTCCCACTCGCCCAAATCCCCAAGCCACCAGCCCCACATCCCTAACACCGGTCAACTCCAGCCTCCCATAACCACTTTTATGACGCTCTAACTCCTGAACAAACTGCCACCTGATCCCACAATTACCTAGATATGCATTCTTTCACAGCCGGTATCAGGGTTTGGCTGTGGATCTGAGTTTACAAATCACAGTCACTGTACACTCCTGCAAAGAATGACATGGCTTGCCTTTCCCCAATACAGCTGAATTGAAGAAAAATGTGTTCATTTCAATTGTACTTTGTGTTTTTGACGGGACTGAAATCGAATTTCCAGCTGGACGTTTGGAGCTCGGTACAGTCAGTTCTTACATAACATGATGGGTGTGTTCCTGTGCAATCGTGTAGTATAGAAAAATTGCTCTTTCCAAACCGCTTAAAGTGTTGGCATTGTAATCGTGTGACAGTTAAGACACACCGTTTAAAACTTTGTGCAGTAGGAGTAACATCCCCAATTCGTTAATCGGTACTGCAAAATTGTGGTGACGTTAAAGCAGAATGTTATAACAGCAAGACCTGTACAAACACCTTACAACATAAAATGATTGGACGAGCAGTCATAGTCAGAATATCCGGGCCATTGGACTTAATGCAGACTCTATCACATTGTTATTGGTGTCATTTTCAACTGAACGATGAGTTTTGTAACTGCAGAAAGGGCACATGACATGTAGAGTATGTCGGATAAAGAACTGACAGGGTAGGTTCTCCTGCATGCTCGAAAAATAACAAATGTTGTTGATTCAGTGTGAACTATATTGCAGTAAATGGGCAAATAGGGCCCTGCATCTAAAAGACTGTGGGTATAATGCATGGCATCTGGTCTTAACAGAACAAGCTTATCGTCAGATAACCAGAGTTAGGACAGTTTGATGTTCTGGGTCAGGTTCCTTATCTCATCACTCTGTTGTATTGATGCTGTTTTCATGATCTGATGACCCGACAATACATCACGTTACATCGTGCTTTATTTTACATCGCGATCAGATGTGGTTTGTCATTTGTCTCCTTAGGATTGTATAAGAAATGACAAAGATTCACTGTATGTATCAGTCCTCAGTCATTACAGGATGGCAAGAGATAATCACAGTTAATCCAAGTTTCAGGAAGTTGGCCGAACAGCAACAATTCCGGGCAGTGTCGTCCAGTACAGCATGCAGCATTGAGTTCATTGTGTTGGGGCAAAGAATACCACAGGAAGGGAGTGAGGCTGAGCTAGCAAGACGGCTGTCAGAAGGTCACCTGGATTTATTCGTTCAGAATGTGGCTTTCACTGGCTGTGCTGTCACTTATTCCTCCCGAGAAGGTGGCAGAGAGTGAGCTCACTTCCTGAACCACTACAGATTACTGGAATATTGTGTGCATTTGTTCATGGGTCACCACCTTCAATGTTGGGGATGGATTAGAAAGAATGAAACTTTTCACATTGGGAACCTGATGGGACATTCAAAAATCATGAGACCTCTGGGAGAAATTGTTCCCCGAATAAAAGGTTCAAGAAAGAGACAACACAGGCTGAAATTATCTGCAAAGGTAGCAGATATTAATTAGTAAGAGATGTTTTTTTCTTCACACAATGCTTGGTGTTTGTGTGGAGGGGCTTGCTGGAGTTCTAATGGGGGCTACTCAAACTGACGCTTCTAACAGGGAACTAGGTCATTATTTGAATTTCACTGAGAGGTGGAGAATCAATGGACAGAACAGAGTGTCACAGTTATTCAGTTTCTGAACCTCAGCCTCCCAGTTTATCAATGAGGACTTGGTCACTGACATCAAGAGATGTCAGCATGCTGACGCTTGGCTTGGGAGTCTTTGTTGTGGACATCGAGCTTTACTCACTATCAACCTCCATAAAGCAGGACCTGTCTTCAGAATGTGCAGAAGACACAAATTGACAGTGCAGTAAACAGTGAAGAGAATAGTAGCAGAATTTATGAGGGCACATGCAGAAGCTATTTCTAGTCGGTCTGAGGATGAAAGTGGTCCACAGGATTCCTATATTCTCACAATGAACTAGTCAAAGCCAGACTTCCTTATTGTTAGTGGCCAATTAATATGAAGCACAGAATTCCAGTGAAACAGACACGAAACAGGCGAGAGTTTTCTGTTTGTCATAAAGAGCAAAACAGTCACCCAATGACCGTGGGGGAAAGACATTTCCTGTATTTAATCAAAATCACACTCTGTCATGGCAAAGCCTCAAAGTTGCTGAGGGATTGAGATTTCTAAAGCATATTCCACGTGAAGCTTGTTCAGAATCAGTCACAAGGTTTTTTTTTAAAATCTGCAATTTGACTAGATTGATCCTGAAGGCAGAAGTTTTAGAGACGCTGGAGAGAAGATTTACCACCATGCCTCCTGGACTGGAGGGCATTTCTTATGAACTTAGATTGAGGGGCCGACGGCTTTTCTCATTGGAATGAAGAAGGATGCGGGTGAATTGATAGGGGTGTATAAGATAATAAGAGCCACAGATAGAGTGGATAGCCAGAGACTTCTTCCCAGTACAGAAATGTATTTTTAAGGGGGCATAATTTAAAGGTGATTGGAGGAAGGTTTCGGGGAGATGAGAGGTAAGTTCTTTCTATGCACCGACCAGACTCTGTGGCAGGTGGTAGTTGAATCAAATGCATTACGGATGTTTACAGGACTCTTCCATAGGCACATGGAAGATAGGTTGTGCAGATTAATTTGACCTTAAAGTAGATTAACCGATCAGCACATCATCAAGGGCTGAAGGACATGCACTGAACTCTTCTTTATCAATTGTCCTCCACATCATTGACTCCACTGTCAGTAAAATTACTGATACCATAAATCCTCCTGAATGATAATATTTAATGACGTTTCACCACTTTCATCGGGATCATTCAGTTTTTGTTCGATTCTTCCTGCAAACGTGAAGCAATTGTTGTAATTGTACCATTCTCCACCCTGACCTCTGGCGAAAAATTTTGAAGAGAGCGTTGAGACAGAGAATCAGGCATTATGACATTGAAGGGGAGAGCAGGCTTTAAGGGCTGAATGGCTTCTTTCTGCTCATGGTTTCTGTCAGCTAAATGTCCTCCTGATAATTTCATCCTAAAAAGTATCAATGATTACATTGGGGAAGCACATCAGTATTTGGTTTCGTTCAGACACTCCTGCATCTTGAAAATTTGATTTTTCTTTGCAGTTACAATGAACAGTCAGTCTGAGAATCAAAGTGTTCTTCAGGATTCCTGATAGCGTCTCATTGAAAAAAAAAATCAAAGGAACGCTTCCTTACTGTTAATGGCCAATCGCATCCAATAAAGATAGACATTTCATGGAACTTCCGGAGTGTTCACGGACCCGAGATGTTAATTTGCTTTGTGATTTACGGAACATATAAATGTAAAGAAATTACACTGGATATCCGCAAGTAACGTGAGATGGATATCTTTAAATACTGTAAAAAATATCTTAAGGCTGTTCTAAAATGTTTTAAAGGTAACTGAAGGGTTTTGAAATTTATTCAGCATTGTCGAGGGAATGGGAGGTAATTTCAGAAACCGAGAGAGACTTACAGACACGGATAGAGAACCACAACCACAGGTACAGGATAAGGTTGCCCTGGAGATGTTTCACAGCTCACTCTGTGGTCCACACAAGGCAAGGCATCAGCAGATGGAATGCAGTCATTTTCTGGTTATATGGACGATGTTTTGTTTACTATTTGTCACAGTATTGTCCCTGTCCTGGGAGAGTTTGATGTGGAAAATACGAAGGGAACTTTACTCTTTCTCTAACTCAGCTGTTCCTGACCTGTGAGTCGTTGATGGGAACAGTGTAACTGGACTTTAATCTGTACTTAACCCTGTGCCTGTGCTTTTCTGTGAGAGATTGATGGGGACAATGTCGTGTAATTTAAACAAAACCTAATCTCATGCTCAACGTGGCCTGAGTTTTCAAAGGATTCCAATCTATTGTTAGATTACTCGACACTGAACCTACTTAAAGACTCCAGAAGGAACAACGATATTTTCTCCCTATCTAATCCTGCAGTTCCTGTCATTGACACTCAAACGTTCATCATTTTAGACCATTCTGAATTCCAGGGATACAGTCCTGGGCTTGTGTCATTTCCATGGCCATGGAACCCGTACCGTCCAGCTACAGTTCTGTGAATCTACTGCATTCATTTGCACATGTACTCCCAAGTCCCCAACCCGTTCTTGCCTTTCCCTGTTTATAAAGTCGCTGTCAGCGCTGTGCTGACATGAATTGACTACCTGAAACAAACCTATAATGGCTAACAGACACTTTTGGAATCATCTGTCCTGGTTTGGCAGATTAAAACGAATCTTACACTTTATACATTATCCTTGAAAGTGGAGTCGCAAGTAGATAGGATAGTGAACAAGGCGTTTGGTATGCTTTCCTTTATTAGTCAGAGTATTGAGTACAGGAGTTGGATGGTCAGGTTGCGGCTGTACAGGACATTGTTTTGACCACTGTAGGAATATTGCGTGCAATTCTGGTTCCCTTCCTATTGGAAAGATGGTGTGAAACTTGAAAGGGTTCAGAAAAGATTTACAATGATCTTGCCACGGTTGGAGGATCTGAGCTACAGGGAGAGGCTGAACAGGCTGGGGCTGTTTTTCCTGGAGCATCGGAGGCTGAGGGGTGTCCTTATAGAGTTTTACAAAATTATGAGGGGCATGTCTGTTACAAAGTTTCCATTGATTAAGATGCAGATACCAAATCCATTTAAAGTCTGTGCCCTGATATTTTTAAAAGTCTGTCTAACTTTCCAGACTTCAAGAGGAAAATAAGATCGACATATGACAGGTCAGCTACAGAATTGTGGATGCGTGGTCTTGTTCAGAATCTGTCAGAGATTTAACGTGGAGTAAGGTGAATTTTATCCAGAAAACAGGCATGTATCAAGGGCCAGCCTGAAGTAATTTGCTTTCAAAATCGATTTACCATTAAGCAAGCCTCTCGGATTGTGAATCATTAGTATATATTTGTGAAAGAGTAACTGTGCATGTGAACGAGCGAGTGTGGATTTGAGGTGTCTGTGACTGATTGACTGAGAGTTGGTGGCTGAGATAGTTTGAGTGAGAGGTTGTGTTCTAGTGTGAGATTCTGAGATAGGGAGTTCGTAGGGAGCTCTACTGTGTGTGTGACTGAACATGTGTGACTGCATGACAGTGTGTTTGTGTGTATGAGCTATGTAAGAGTTTGTGATAGACACTGTTGAGGCAGCTTTTCTCTGTAATCGAACACAGAGGTTCCCCTGATACTAGAGTGTTTGTGGACATATCTGTACATTGTATGTAACCCTATTCTTCCCAGACCCAGGGAGGTTTAGCTGGAGAAAGTGCACAGGGAAACATACTCTGCCTCTAAGCCAGTGACATAACTATGCCACGTGTGTTTGACAGGGACAGTGTGAGGATAAGTGTTGACTTAGTCATTATCTAACTTCATGGTGAATATGGTATGGGAGTTAGAAAAGCTGAAGTGTAGAGACAGCTTTCTCTGAACTTAACCTAAATACAATCTGAAAGAACTGCAGATGCTGTCAATCAGAAACAAAACCAAAAGTAACTGCTCTACGAATCGATCCCCTCAATTAGCTTAGATACTTTGTTCTGCTGTACATCAGCTCGCTGACAACACATGGAATTCCAGTCTCTAACTTAATCTTGAGTAAATGAATATATAATCCCAGCGGTGTGAAATTCCCCTGCCCTATCACTGTACATTTCGCTGACTAATGCACCTAACATACACATGTCTGATCACTATGGGCAATTTAGCATGGCCAATATTACCTAACCTGCACATGTCGAAGTAATCCAGACCATCCGAAGGACCCCACGCAAACACGGGGAGAACTTACAAACTCAATATATAGTCGTCTGGAATCAAACACGAGTCCCTGGAACTCTGAGGCAGCAATGCTAATCACTGAGTCACCGTGCCACCCAAACAGTTAGGTTAAAAATTGGGACTGAGAATACAAAAAGCTGTAGTTTAATTTCTGCTACATTCAGTTTCCCCCAAAATAAACTTTAATTGAGTACACCAGTTCAAAAAGACATTTCACTACCAACTTCTCAAGGGTTGATGGGAATGAGGGATAAATGCTGAGTGCAGCCAGTGATGCTCACATCCAATGAACAAACGAAAACATCATTCCTTTTCCTTGGTAATACCGTGCTGCTGCTGCAGCTTAACTCAATGTTTTTGATATCCCAGGACAAACAGATCCCTCTCTACGTCAGAGTCCTGTAAATCTGCCCATTTAAACTAAAGTCTCTATCGATTTTCCCTGACAAACATTACACTCTCCACTTTATATTGTAACGGACAATGCTTTGCCCATTCACTTACCATCGCTACATTGATCTATGTGACAGCAGCTTACTTCCACTTCACAATTTATTTTAAAATAGTTTCACCAATAACATACTCAAGTTTTAAATCAAGACTGACTTGAACGGTTGCCTGTTGAAAATCCCAAAATCTTTCTGTCACTCTCTGTCCCTTTTTCAGTGTGTCTGCCTGTTTCGCTCTGCTCGTCCAGAATATCTGTGAATTGCCACATTCATCCGTTAGGCTTTTGGAGTTGCTTCATGGTGGCCATATCTCATGTAAGATGACAGTAAAAATTCCTCACTTCCCTCCGCCCATGCCCTTGTCGTAATTGCCAAAACGTCCAAATATTTGGTGACGCCATCACTTAAACTCTCCCGATTTGTGTCCAAGGATGTGGACAATAATGTTGAATCACTGAATAAATTCCAGCGTAAAGGAGTATTTGGCTGAAAACAAATACAGTTCTACTAATGGACTGTAGTCAAAATAACATCGGAATTTCCAAACATCAAAGCTTCAAACCTGGATGTCAGATAAACAGGACATTCACACACCTGGGTCAGAATCAAGACTCGATCCCCCCGATACAGAACGGTTCCTGAATAAAACAATACACGGTATTGGAATCAAATGCAGTTTTTGTGAGCAGGACATAGCACATGGGTTGAGGAAAATTGTCCATAGGGATGCTACGATTCAGGAATCGAATTGGAAATCCAATTCGTTTAAAATGGGAACCCGCTTGGATAACAATCGAGAATTACTCTGTGTGTGTGTGTGTTTGTCTGTGTGTGCTCGAGCGCGTGTGTGTGCACGCACGTAAGCGCGTGTGTTTCTGTGGTGATCGTTGAGAGTGAGTTAAATTTCTATCACGTCTCAGATTATACCTTTCTTCAAAATGTTTGGTTAGGCATCATCGACTGAGCATTACTTTGTATTTAACCCTGTGTTCTCAATTGATCTCACAACTTCCTATATACTGTTTTCAAGGCTTCATCCGTTGCGACATCTTATATTTGTTACTAGCCTTTTCAGACTGTCCTTCAGCCACTCAGTGACTCTGCAACCAGGGAGGCAGCGTGCTACCTGGTGTCGCATCTACACTGTCACAGACATCTGCCTGATGCCCGAACAATGCAATCCGCTCATCACTGTTGTTCTCCACTTCTTTTGTTTTTGGCATTAATTAAATTCAGAGAGCTTTCATTTAGACTCGGAAGCAAGAAATGTAACTTTTCGATTTGAAAATGGAGGGATGCAGAAAACAGGGCCACTGCTGAAATTCTGTCCCAGTAATAATGTTAAACCTTTTCATCGTTCAGTGGTTCCTAACATTTATACATTTCCTGTACTATAGTATTGAAGTATTTCAGGGAGTGGGTGCTGCCTTGTTACGGAATGATGAACTGAGAATAAACGACCTAGTTCTCCAAAAATATCTCGTTGCTTTCATTCAGAAAGTGGTTGCTGATTCCTCTCCTAGCGGCCAGAGGGGATCGCTCTCCCTCACCTCACGGCCCTGACACGAGTCACCTGTTGCCTCCTCTCGCTTCCTCGTTGTCAGACTTTCCCCGCTAGTTGCGGCCATCATTTTGTGACGTCACTGTGCACCGCTTGCGCCTTTGCGTCATTCAGGACATTGTGAGACTGTCAGAAATAAAAGAATGAACAGGGACAGGAGCAAAGTGTCTCAGAAAAAAATCTGCTGCTTGTACAGTTACACTGGAAGGCCAGCAGTTGGCGGTATTGTATCACTTTAAACAAAGACAGACAGAGAGAGTCTGATACATTTATTCGTCAAATTTTAATTAATTTATTCATTGATCAACTCATATTAACACTTCTGTTAATATCGGATCTACACCCTCACTCCCAGGCGCAGCTCCCTTTTCTTGGGTGATTCTTGTGCAGGTGGCCCTCTTCCTAACAACACTTGCTGCTCTTGGACTCCTTGTGATCCTTCTTCTGATACCCTCCTCTTTGAGGTTCCTGCTGAAGTTCATTTCACAGTCGTCTACCATACACCCAGAAGAACGTAAAGTCTCACACTTTCTCCTTGCTAGGATGAATATTTGAATCATAAGCATTCATATTACCTGGGTGGTATTTCAATAATCCCTTTCATTGCTGAAACATTTAGGACAATGGACTTATAGCCGATAAATGGGGTTTGTGTATGTGGATCTTCATTGTCTGCCAGGGCCATTCGTTAACATGTTTCCCTCTGAGCTATAAAGAACAAATGAACACAAGAAATAGCAGCATGAGTCTGGAATTCGGCTTCTCGAACGTGCTCCGATATTTAATACAATCATGGCCGATCTCATCTTTGAAGTGTTTTGAGAGGTGAGGAATGGCATACATTAACGCCCAGATTGCTCAGGTCCTCGATAATTCGCCCACAATCGTAATAGACAGGGCAGACGTCATTTCTCTGACACTTCAGTCATCCCTGTAACATATGGATAACAAGGACACCTACATCAGACTTCTGTATATTGGCTTTAGCTCTGCCTTGAATACCATCATGCTAACAAGACTCATCGACAGAGTCTGTCCTAGGACTCTTTCCTCACATCGAGAAGTGGATCATTAACCTTCGGACCTGCAGATCACAATGAATGAGGATAGTTGGTAACACCTCCTCTACAATTATCCGCAAAATTGGTGCACTTCAAGGCTGCGTACTCAGCCCACTTCAACACTGATTACCCTCCCATGACTGTACCGCCAAATTCAGCTCCAAGTCCATTTACAGATTTATTAATGACACCATCTTAGTGGGTAGGTCTCAAACAACAGTGAGACAGTGTACAGGAAATGGAGCTTAGTGACATGGTGTAAAGACAACAATCTTTCCCTCAATGTCAGCAAAACAATGGAACTGGCATTGACTTCAGGAATTCGACCGAAGGACAGACATTGGTCTCTGTCGTTGACGCTGAGTTGGAGGAGATGGACAGCTCCAGGTTCCGAGGAATAAATATTACAAACAATCATTCTAACCATGCCAAATCTACAGCCAAGAAAGCACATCAATGCATGAAGAAAATTTAGCATTTTGGTAATAACCCTGACCAATTTTTACATTGCACTGCAGAAAACATTCTATCCAGACACTTCGTATGGTAGCTTCTCTGCCCGTTCTGAAAGAAATTACAAAGATGCGTGTACCTCACCGAATCCATCACGCAAATCACATTTCCTTCCATTGACTCAATCGTGACTTCCCACTGCTTCAGGAATGCAGCCAAAACAATCAATAGACAATAGACAATAGGTGCAGGAGTCGGCCATTCTGCCCTTCAAGCCTGCACCACCATTCAATATGATCATGGCTGATCATCCTTAATCAGTATCCTGTTCCTGCCTTATCTCCAGAACCCTTGATTCCACAATCCTTGAGAGCGCTATGCAACACTTTATTAAATGAATCCAGAGACTGGGTCTCCACTAACCTCTGGGGCAGAGCATTCCACACAGCCACCACACTGTGGGTAAAGATGTTTCTCCTCATCTCTGTCCTAAATGGTCTACCCCGTATTTTTAAGCTGTGTCCTCTGGTTCAGCACTCATCCATCAGCGGAAAGATGTTTCCTGCCTCCAATCCTTTAATAATCTTATATGTCTCTATCAGATCCCCTCTCAGTCTTCTGAACTCAATGGTATACAAGACCAGTCGCTCCAGTCTTTCAGCGTAAGGTAGTCCCGCCATTCCAGGAATTGACCTCGTGAACCTATGCTGCAATCCCTCAATAGCCAGAATATCTTTCCTCAAATCTGGAGACCTGAACTGCACACAGTACTCCAGGGCCCTGTACAGCTGCAGAAGAACCTCTTTGCTTCTATACTCAATCCCTCTTGTTATGAAGGCCGGCATGCTATTAGCCTTTTTCACTACCTGCTGTACCTGCAGGTAGTGAAGGCCCCTCCCACCACCGCAATGTTCTTTTCCAACCTCTTCCTTCGGACAGAAGATGCAAATGTCTGAAAATACACCAATGGATTCAGGAACAATTTCTTCCTCGCTGTTATTAAACTTATGAATGGACCTGTCATATATTAGAATTGATCCTTCTCTGCACTTGCTCAAAAGCTGTGAAACTATATTAAACTGATGTCCTTATGTAAGGTATGATTTGTACTGAAGCGAGTGCAACACAATATTTTTTACTGTTTCTCAGAATGTATGACTATCATAAAACAAGCAAAATCAATCTGCATACCATACGTTTGGGCCTGGTCTGCTCGATAACGCCTTCATCCTATTTCTCCTGTGGTCTGTGTAAAAATAATTCACTATCCATTACTTCCATGCCTGTCATAATTTCGAAAGGATCTATTTAGTCTCCCTCAGCCTCGACGCTCATGTGAAAGAAATGATTTATTATATTGTCCCGCATCATTTATGATGGGAGCTGGCAGGATTGCAGAGTTTCTGTCTGATCATGAAAGATGAAGTCAATTAGACTTGTCTATCCTTTGCTTCTTTTGGTTTCTGGCATGCAACTATTTCTGTGTCGTAGCTTCACCAGGTTGACACCTTACGTTTAGATATGATTAGATTAGATTAGATTACTTACAGTGTGGAAACAGGCCCTTCGGCCCAACAAGTCCACACCGCCCCGCCGAAGCGCAACCCACCCATACCCCTACATTTACCCCTTACCTAACACTACGGGCAATTTAGCATGGCCAATTCACCTGACCTGCACATCTTTGGACTGTGGGAGGAAACCGGAGCACCCGGAGGAAACCCACGCAGACACGGGGAGAACGTGCAAACTCCACACAGTCAATCGCCTGAGGCGGGAATTGAACCCGGGTCTCTGGCGCTGTGAGGCAGCAGTGCCATCCACTGTGCCACCGTGCCGCCCACTGTGCCACCGTGCCGCCCACGAATGTGTGCATATACCCAGTGTATGCACACATAGAACATAGGACATAGAAAAGCACAGCACAGAACAGGCCCTTTGGCCCACGAGACTTAATCCGTATGTCAAATATAGTAACTTAACCTACGCACCCCTCAACTCACTGCTATCCATGTGCATGTCCAGCAGTCGCACCAATGTCCCCAGTGACACTGCTTCCATGACCAAAGCTGGCAACCGATTCCATGAATTCACAACTCTCTGCGTAAAGAACCGACCTCTAACGTTTCCTTCATACCTTCCTCCTAATATCTTCAAACTATGACTTCTCGTACCAGTGAATCCCGCCCCGGGGAAAAGTCTCTGGCTGTTGATTCTATCTATTCCTCACATTATTTTCTATACCTCGATCAGGTCTCCTCTCTTCCTCCTTCTCTCCAGAGAAAAAAGTCCGAGCTTACTCAAACTTTCTTCATAAGGCAAGCCCTCCAGTCCAGGCAGAATCCTGGTAAACCTTCTTTGCTTTTCTCCAAAGCTTCTGCATCTTTCTTATGGTAGGGCGGCCAGAACTGGACGCAATATTCCAAGTGTGGTTTCATCAGGGACTTATAGAGCTGCAGCAAATCCTCGCAGCTCTTAAACTCGATCCCCCATTAATGAAAGCCAAACCGCCATATGGTTTCTTCATAACCCTATTCACTTGGGTGGCAACTTTGAGTGATCTATCTACTTGCACACCCAGATCCCTCCGTTCCTCCACACTGCCAAGGATCCTGTCTTTAATCCTATATTCAGCATACGTGTTCCACCTTCCAAAATGCATCACTTCATGTTTATCCAGGTTGAACTCCATCTGCCATTTCCTAGCCCAGCTCTGCATGCTATCTATGTTGCGCTGCAGCCTGCAGTCGCTGTCTATACTGTCGACGACACCTGCAACCTTACTGTCATCTGCAAATAACCCACGCTTCAACCTCCTCATCCAAGTCATTTATAAGTACTACAAAGAGCAGAGGCCCAAGAACAGAGTCCTGCGGAACCCCATTCAACACTGACCACCTGGGAGAATACTTTCCATTTACAAACACACTCTGCCTTCTGTCAGCCAGCCAATGCTGAATCCAGATCGACAAATCTCACTGTAACCCATACTTCCTGACTTTATGAATGGAACTCCTGTACTCTTCATTTAACCAGGTTTGATCACTGGCTTCAAGTCATAACCGGCCCATTCATCTGCTTCCCCTTCCCTTCGATTTCTTCGTTGTCATGTCTTTGGAATGTACTTTCTTTAGAGCCTTGGTAAAGTTTTACAGTGCATCTTGGAGGCTGTTATTGATTTATACCATGCAGAAGGACTGGGTAACACTTACAACAGTCTCTACCACACTGATTAAAAGGCAGAGACTTTAGGAACAGCTGAAAAAAAAATAGACCAGGTTTCTTCAGGATTAAAGCACCTATCACTGCCGAGAACAGAGAGAACTCCTGAGGAGGTGAAGACTTCGCTGTATCTTGTTCAGAGTACCAAGCTGTTTAGTTGCCTGAGAAACAATCACATCGTTGCTGGCATTGTCATTAGTGAATTAGTGGCCAATCATCAATGAGCTCCTTGTTACAAACCAAAGTTGCATCTGTGTACAACTCCGTTCATCTCCAATCACACTTCAATTATTGGATCACTATCAGGTGAATTGCTGTCAAACCTTGCAGCCATCCTCCACTTACGATCTGTTTGTTAGGTCGCTCTTTTCACATTTTAGTCCACAATTAAACTCAATTGTTTTTAAAAAAATGTTTTTTTTAAATATGTATTCGCCCTGAGTAACCTAAAATGCCATTTTAAAGACGCATTTTCTTGCAAAATACATGATGCACAATTTTTTTAAAACGTGCAATCTCTTTATTCTTTTCCCCTTCTTGCAATGTTATGCAATCTTCGCATTTCTTAAAGCTTTTACGTTTTTCACCATTTGTATTTTAGAACAATATATCAGAATTCACATTAGGTTTTCTAGTGATGTGTATAATAAAACGGTTACAACAAACGACACCATCGAAGTATCTTGCATTGTTAATTTGAAACTTATAAAGAAGGCCAGTGGATTACAATCTGTGTAATTTTGTTTTTCATTGTTCTTTGTTGAGTGGTCTTCGAAGTGCTGAAGATCTAACAACAATCCCAAGTACCCTTTCCTATGGAAGAGGACTTTTCGAATGATCGGTATTGATTCGAATAGGAATATCCTCTCGGTTCTCAATTCCTAATTCATCATCCTGGAACAAGAAAGCACTTCGACCCAATTCAGAAGCATCAGCGGCCATTTTGAAAGGACTGGAAAACACAGGGATGGCCAAAATAGGTTCACCGATTCAAATTGCTTTCATCCTTTCAACATTAACTTCGCACTCTGATAACTAAACCACCTTTCTCTTATTTCTTTCGAAAACTTGTTAAAGGTACAGCTGTCCAGCTAAAATTATCGACAAATTTCGTGTAAAGTCAAACGATCCAAAAATCTATTAATTTTTTCTTTAGTTTTAGGAAATTCTACTGGTATCGCTTTTGCTATCTCCATCAACATCTGTGTGCTTGTGTGAGCATGTCTGTGTGACTGCTCGTGCACGTGTGTCTCTCTAAGTCGATATGTGTGCTTCAGTCTGTAGGAGTCTCTGCACATCTCCCTGCATATGTGATTGTGTCTGAGTATTTGTACGGATTTCCGTCTGTCACACACACAGAGAGACAGGCACAAAACTCACACACACACACACACACACACACACACACACACACACACACACACACACACACACACACACACACACACAGATAGATTGGGGTTTAAACCCCATTTCAATTGTTACAATCCCGAAGACAACAGAGAGCCCGTTGCACAGAGTACAGACACAGAGATACATAAAAATGGAGACACACACTAATACACACAATGAGACACAAACACACTCACATAGGCACAGATAGTAAGACAGAGATAGATGGATCGACACACACAGAATCGCAGAGACAGGAACACACGATAATGCACACACACATTCAGAGAAGCACATGCATAAATCCAAACAGAATCAGTGTGCAGTAAACGACACTGCGCTGTGTCTAATCATCTGTAGCACAATCTGTGTCCAACAGCTCGTTCCCAGTTTTTACAGATGAAATGTTGATGAGAAAGTAGAACAGTCGCGTGACGTCTCTCGGCATAATACCCGTGAAAAGGTGAATCTAGTGAAAGGTTCATGGTCATTTGAGCAATTGACAGACTTGTGCACCACATCTGTGTAATCACTGGATGTTAAGCTACGAAATGGATTGATGATGATGGCAAGTAGTTATGTTATCCATAATTAAGTAGAATTAACTTGCAGTGCAGCTTGCTCAGCACCACAGTCACAAACATTCTCTGTCTCCACCACCCACACTCAGTCGCAGTGGAGTGTACCACAGACAAGATGCAGTGTAGAAATTTCCTCACAGAGCAGCTTCCAGAACCACGGCATTATCGCGTGGAACACTGAGCACAACAGATACACCGGACACCAGTTGACAATTCCACATCAAGCCAATCGCCACCCTGGCTCGGAGAAACGTCTCAGTTCCACAAGTGCCATTGGTTGGAAATCCTGGAACTCCCTCCCTTACATCATTATGGGTTTATATGGACCATATGAATGGCAGTAGTTCAAGAGGATAACTCATTTTCAACTTCGCCAGAACAATGATATCTGAGTAATACGTGGTAACCCAGAGGCAATGAGCCAAACATATTAATGTATCACAAAAACAAGTTCACTATTTGGAACCCATTTGCTCCAGTGCTGAGCTTTTGAATAAGTTGTGCCATATTCCAGAAAATTGAAATACGATTTCATTTGAATGTTTCAAATTCTGAACAGGCTTCAAAGGTTAGATGGTGAGAAATTGATCATGTGGGTCTGGGTGTCGGAAACACGATAACACAGACTCAGGAGTTGCAGAAAAACTCTGCAGGTCTGGCAGCATCTTTGAACAGAAGTCAGTGTTAAAGTTACACCATTTGCAGATCTTTTAGTTATTCTTGCCACACTCTCAGGGTAAGGGGCAGGTTATTTGGGAGTGAGATGAGGAGAGCGCGATTAATTGTATGGCCTCTGAGACTTTAATATTCTCTGTCCCTGACGATTGCTGATGCACCCTCACTGAGTGCATTTCAGATTGGAAGACACAGATTGCTGGTGTCTCAGGGAGTCACGCTATATGTGGATTGGACAGGAAACTGGATATGAAATCTAATTGTGGCTTTGATTCGATTGACTACTAGAACAGACTGAACATGTTAAACAGGCTGTATAGACCCCTCATTCTTTCTTCAGCGTTATCCCCATTCCAATTGTTCAGTAACTATTACTTTTCTAACTTCCTATCGCTCTGCTGAATTCCCCTACTCTCATAACACATGAGCTAACCTTTCCCTTCTCTCGGCAGATGTTGCATGACCTTATCAGATTCCTCTGAATGGCCTGTGTTTATTTCAGCGAGAATTACATCTCCCTATTCCTGTTTCTGTGAGAGGAAACATTCTTCAGTCCGACTCCTTGATATTATGTTTGTTCACACAGAAAGGAGGCATTGTTCTATCCAAATTCAAAACATGCTCAGAAGTGCATCAATATATTGCGAGGATTTTAAAAATAAAATATCTTAAACATAATGAAATTCATGATGAAAACACGAGACGCAATTCGATCTGTAAGGGGCCGGAATTCAGTCATGCGAGGTGAAAGTGAGGACTGCAGATGCTGGAGATCAGAGCCAAGATTAGAGTAATACAGGAAAAGCAAAGCAGGTCAGGTCGCATCCCTGGAACAGGAGAATCAACAATTTCGGGCAAAAGACAGTCATCAGTAGTGAGACTGGCAGCCTCCAGCGTAGACAGGTAAATGGGAGGGAGTGGGGCTACGGACAAGGTAGCTGAGAGCGCAATAGATGTATGGAGGTGGGGGTAAAGGTGATTGGTCGGAGTAGACGGTGGAGCGGACAGGCGGGAACTGGGATAAGTTGGTCGGAGGCGGCAATCAGGCAAATAGTAAAGCCACATGGATTCCCTTGGGTTGGAGGTTCCAGAGGCGGAAGATCAGGTTTTTTTCCTCAAGGCGTTGGGTGGTGAGCGAGTGGTGATAGAAAAGTTCCAGGTCCTGCATGTCCTCGGCAGATTCGGAGGGGGAATTCAATTCTCCCTCCGCAAGTTGTTATTTTATATGATGCTCCTGACCCATCAAAACACAGATCTGTGTGAATGCACAAACAACCTCTCTCGATACATTTCACTCAGAATAATGTCAATAACAGCACGGATTAAAACAAAATGAAAACTGTGTTGAATGCAGGATGTAGGGAATCATGTTACTGTAGAGCCTTTACAACACTGACATCAGGCTTTCGGCCCATCATTCACACACCAGTCTGCACTCCCACTTGAAACCTATCCAATTACTCATATTCCTGTCGGATTGAAGACTGTCTGTGTGCAGTTTGCACATTCTCCCCGTGTCTGCGTGAGTTTCCTCCGGGTGCTCCAGTTTTCTCACACAGTACAAAGATGCGCAGGTGAGGGTGGATTTGCAATGCTCAATAGTCATAAGTGTCCAGGTGAGTGTAGGTTAGGTTGGTTAGCCATGAGAAATGCTGGGTTACAGGAATAGCGTAGAGGGTAGTATTGGTGGGATGCATGATGTGGCAAAAGGCCTGTTTCTGCACTGTAAGGATTTTATGATCCTATGCTCCATCCTATCTTTCTCTCTGGATGAAGTGAACTGTCACCAGATCAAATATCCCTTTCAATGGGTCAACGTTTGTTTCCTATTTGACAAAGAACTGCAGATGTTGCAGATCTGAGAGACAGCACAGAAATTGCTGGGAAACTCTGCAGGTCCGGCAGCATTTGTGGGGGAGTGAACCTTTTGGATCCAGTGATTGTTCTTAAGAGCTGAAGACTTCTGATTCTGCAGCTATCAGACCTGGTGAGTTTTACTACCAATTTCTTGTTTTGCTATCAGCCCAAATGCAGTTGGTGATGATCACGGCCTTGTTGTTTGAGACATCGCTGAACAGAGTAATGTGAATGGTGCAGCTGGTACGATGTCAGCTGGAAAGTTACATTGGAAAATTAGGTCAGTTCTCTTTGGAGAATAAAAGGCTTAAACCAGGTCTACCCTTGCCACTGCAAGAGTTGAAAGACATTCACCTTCAACAACGACCTCACCTCGTTCCACCACCCCAAAGGATCTTTACATATCCAGTCGAGATTTTCATGCTCATGCAACCACCTCATTTACCGTGTCTGTTGTTCTCGACGCGGTCTCCTTGACAATTGGGAGACAGGATGGGAAAAAACAGAGCGTTGCGGAGGACATTTCTGGGAAACAAGCACCAAACAATTCCACCGTGCTTGTGCTGACTACTTCATCTCCCCTTCCCACTCTAAGTGCATGCAAGTGCTGGGCATCGCCCACCATCAAAAACAAGCTACTCGATGAGTGGAGGAAGAATACCTCATTTTCCTCTATGGGGCCCTCCGAACACGAGGCATCAACGTTAACTTCATCAGTTTCCTCACTTCCCCTCCATATCCTCCCATCGCAGCTTAAACCATCCAACCCGGCACCGCCCTCTTGACTGTCCTACCTATCTATCATCCTTCACATCAATCAGCTCCACACTCCGCTCCGATCTATCGCCATCACCCCGCAGGCCCCCTTTTTTCTCTGATCCCCTCATTCCTACCTTCTTCAATTCATTGTCTCAACTCTGCTCAACTTGGCCTTTCCCCTCCTGCTTCAAAGGTTCAGTACAAACTTGTCTCTGGGGAGACTGATTCGAGTCTGTACATCACAGCGCGAATTCAAGACAGAGACAACGAGAGACAAAACAATCTGCATGAGGTAAAAACAAACATGGGCTGGATTCCATTCCCATTTTCCTGTTATTGTCCAGGCTGCAGAATTACGTTGTGTGTCACCACACGCAAAATTGTTTCCTGGTGACATGGATGAGTTTGCAGTTTCTGGCATCCGACTGTCCTTATCTCTGCACAATCGAAGTCTCAGCCTGTATTTTGGTAAAGTAAAACTAGTTCGGGATAATTCCAGTTTCAGTAACTGCAGCCTGAAGATGGAACGTGCTGATAGGAATATTAAAACACCTTGAGGTACCGAACATTTTACACACGCTCCCTATCTCGGCCGTCAGTATGTCTAGGACTAATCGATTTAGTATCACTGTTTCGCTTACTGCCGTTAACTCAGTATTAATGAGCATCAGACATTCCTCCGTCTCATTTGCTGGCAGTAATGCACTGTATGCGAGACCATTCATCAAGTTTATTGCCACCGTTGCCCCTGCTCACAAGAGAATAGACCACCCAGTATTCGCTCCTCGTGTAGTCCAGGGGTCTGCGAGTGTGTACGCATTCGAATTGCGTGGGATGTCACTTCTTTTCGGCCGCTCCTGGCATTTGGGTCGAACACTGTCGTGCCAGTACCAGTACCACGGGGTAGCAGCACCACTTCTATCCCAGGCGTTGGGAATGTCCTTTCTCTGCACAGGCCCATATTATACCCGCCATCCTGGTCTGATTATTGATAAAGGATCAAGTAATGTGTAAAATCGTACCCCTTGCGTAGGTTGCGGAGCAAGAGTCATTGTTCAAGAACAGCGTCGTATATCACTGGGAGAACCCCAAATGTAGTCTCCCTTGATGTGTGCAAATGCAGGTTTCTCCCTTGCCTTCCCCTCTGTTGAAGGATGTGGTTGGAAGGGTGTCAGCATTGTGATTGCAGTTAGACTTAAGTTCGGGTGCTGGCGCGAGATTTGCCATAATTGCTCCCCCTATCAGGGTCAGGGTAATCGCTGCCCGTGGAAGCAGGCAGCAAGCATTTCTTGCCAATCTCTCTGTCATTTGTTCGGCAGTCCACGTCGGGCTGTGTGTAAACATATCCAACAATGGTAGCCAACCTCTTAACTCCGGTGTTGTATAAGGGCCAAGGCACACGTTCTGTTCCTTTCACATCTAGCAATAGCCCTTCACACCTCCCAACCTACTGGCATCGCATTTACGCCATTTATCTCATGAAGCGCCAATTCCACGACCGAGTTAGACTCGCTCCCGAACCCCGACCAACCCCCTGCAGGTTCTGGCGTGACATTAATATGCACTGCTCTTCTTGGTGTTTGGTCCATTATTTGGATTGGATGGTTGACGTGCCCTGGCGCTACTATGTCGTGGAATGTATTTCGTAGGGGGAGAGGGCTGTACCACTATATTCACCATATATATCGGAGAAAGGTCTGTCTATTCCAGACCCCCAGGCTTCCTCATCCCTCTTCTGAGTCTTGGTTATTATTACCCGTGCCATGGCACCTCCTTCCTTGAGAATATAATACTTATATCCCATGTCAGGTGTCACTGCAGCCGTGGTTGTTTCTACTGAGTCCCAGTCAGTGGGACCATAAGGATCCCTGCATAAATATTTATTGTCCCATTTATAGTCGTACTGGTTACTAAACGGCCATGGGTCACATGTAATGCTCAACTTAGCATCCTTGGTTAAGACTACCGTCTGCGGATGTACCCCATACACCCCTGCCTTCACGGATCGTCCTGCCAGGTGATCCCCATATTTGTATGAGTCTTCTCATCATTACTTGCACTTATTTGGTTCCGGTGTTGTCCGATGTGTCTTCAAGTCCAGCTACACGTTTGCAATGACTGGCGTGTATCAACGTGGCTCTTTGTGCGAACTTAACAGCTGACTGTGTTGGAAGGAGCCTTCAAACGGTCCCTCCCACCTCTTCGCCTTCCCGCGTTTCCTCCTGAAGTCTTTCATCACGATCCATCTCCAGGTTCTAGGTCGTGCATGTTCCCTTCTGCTGATTTGGGTAGTGCTGCCTTCACTTGATTCTGTATTTGAGACAGAAGTGCAGACAGTTTCCCGGTGGCACAGTGGTTCGCACTGCTGCCTCACAGCGCCAGGAGACCCGGATTCAATTCCCGCCTCAGGCAACTGTCTGTCTGGAGTTTATACATTCTCCCCAAGTCTGCGTGGGTTTCCTCCAGGTGCTCCCGTATCCTCCCACAGTCCAAAAATGTGCAGTTTAGGTGAATTGGCTATGATAAATAGCCCGTTGTGTTAAGTGTGGGGTAAATGTAGGAGAGTGGTTCTGGGTGGGTTGCTCTTCGGAGGGTCGGGGTGGACTTCTTGGGCCGAAGGGCCTGTTTCCACGGTGCAAGTAATCTAATGTAATCTCATCCTCACAGTGGTCTGTTATCGGTGTTACCGGAGGTCTTTGGCCAATTCCTGAATTGGGCGACTTACCAAACAAAATGTCTAACGGGCCAAGATTGGCTATTCCTCTCCTTCTAGATCTCATATGCTTTAGCACAATTGGAATTGCCTTTTTCCTCACAACGTTTGTCAATTTAAGGTAGCATTTCTCTTTCCACTGCCACCGCTCGTTGGGTGCTAGGTTGTCTCACTGATCTACTCTCGGGCAATATTGACAAATAGTGTCACATTGTCGCTGCTAAGCCATTCAAGAAATCGCCATCTCTGAATTTTTTCAGTTAGCAAAGCCTTGGGTCCTGCAATGGCATCCTGTTTAGACGTGGGGAGCGGTTGCACCCAGTTGGAAAACATGTCAACTATTACCAGATAATGCCTTTTCCCTTCCCTGGGCATTGGTTCAATAAAGTACATTTGTTAATGTTCAAACGGTCTTTGGGATTGGGGATGTTCTGCCTGACTCATCTGTATTCCCCTCCCCTCATTAATAGTGGCACCGAAAACACATCATTCACAATATTTTCAGGAGTAATGAGTAAAGCCTTTAGTGTACCAGTGCGTCGAAATACTGTCGTACATCCCCCCTTTTGACACATGGTCCTCACTGTGTTATTTGACATAGAATGGGAATAATGTTTGCAGTAGACAGGGTTTTCCAATGGGGCCACACCACACCCATTCCCTCATTCAGCACCTTGCCGTTGTCAATTCACGCTTCTCTTCCGACGTGGCCTGCGACTGTAACTCCCATAAGTCTGCTTTGCATTACAAATATTTGATATACACAGGTCAACTGATCACTTGGCGGCTGCTGGGCTGCCGTCCTTACGGCTGAGTTTGCATTCACATTGTCTTAAGAAAGGGAATCATTATTTTTCGTGTGGGCCAAACATTTACAGACAGCGATTGATTTAGACGAAAGGACCGCTTCCAGGGTTTTCTAGTATCGGTCAAGAAGCCTCTGTGTTTCCACAGGGTTCCAAAATTATGTACAACCCCGAATGCATATCTGCTGTCAATGTAAATATTCACTATCCTTCTCTCAGCCAATTTACATGCCTCAGTCAAGAGAATCAGCTCTGCTGCTTGAGCTGACAGATGAGAAGGGAGTGTTCCATTTTGACTACCTCGTGGTTAGTTACTACAGCATACCAAACACAATTCTGGCCTGTCTGTTTGCTCCTGAATCCTGACCCATCCACAAAAACGCCATATCCTGATTCTGAATTTTTGAATCCTGCACCTCTGGTCTTGGGGTGCAAATTTCATTAGTTACAGCGATACAGTCATGTGAGTCTCCGTCTCCTTCTGTGGGAGAAGGCTAGCAGCGTGAAGGACGTTGCATCTCTTTATTGTAATGTTAGGCATCTCCAATAGCGCAGTATTGTATCTGAGCCAACGTGCTGCCAACATGTGTGCTGTGTTTTGCTTGATAAAGAGTAAGCATGCATGTGGGACCAGTATGGTTAATTCACCACAGCCGATTGTGTCCCTTTAGTCTGCAACAAACGTTTTCAGCTGCAGCCGCGACTCGCAGGCATTTAGGCAATCCTACCGCTACGGGCTCCAAGTTTAGACGAAATGTAAGCTACCTACATCAATTTTCTCAGAGTATCCTGCATCAGCACAGATGTCATGCAGCCACACTTCTCATCTACCGTTTTTACAAAAGGCTTGTTTGGATTCGGAATCCCAATGTAGGTGAAGTTTGGAGCACCATTTTCAATTCAACTGCCTCGGTCTCTGGTTCTGCAACTCTTAGCCATGGGAAATGGGGGGGGGGGGGCTAAAGGGTTGTGTCATGTGGGATACAAATTCTACAGTAGGAGAGCATGACCAAAAAGGATAGCAATTGATTCTTTGTGTGAGGCTTGGGAATTTGCTGGATTGCTTGAACTGTCTTGACCAATGGCTTTCCCTTGTTCAGATAAGAAGTGACCGAAGAACTTCACCTGTTGTTGCACAAATTGTAGTTTTGCGAAACTAGCTTTGTGCCCATCCCTGGCTAGATGGCAGAGCAACGCAAGTGTATCTTTCTCACATTGTTCCTCTGTTGGTGCTGCTATTAAGCATTCATCTACATACTGCAGAAGCGCTGACCCCGGGGTTAAAACAAGAGTATCCAGACTCCTGCATAGAGCCTCATTTGTTATCTTGGGGAATCACAGTAATCTTGACAAAGTCGCGTGAATGTACACGATCTGCCTTTGAATGTAAAAGTGAACCAGAAGTGACTTTCTGGGTGTACCGGTACGTTAAAGAATAATTTGCTTAACCCACAGCAGAGAACCATTTATTGTCCGGTGGAACTTGAGCTAATATAGTACAAGGGTTAGGAACATTTGGGGCGGGCGGAACAACAGCATAATTGACTACCTGCAAGTCGTGAACAAACCTCTATTTCCCCAATTCACCTGGAATGTTTGCCTTTTTGACCGGAATAATGGGGGCTCCCACCGGTGATTATCCACAGGGTATTATGACTCCAGTCTTCAGAAGGGATTCAAAGTCTGGAGTAATTCCTTTTACAGCCTCGGGTTCTAACGAGTCTTGTGTTCTGCAAGGACGATACTAAGAGTTCGGGGTTATTCTTATGGGTTCACAGCTTCGTATGAACCCTATACAACGTTTGCCTTTTGCCCTGCACTCAGCAGGGACCCTTCTTAATCTTGGCTCCGAGACATCTACCATAAGCTAGCCGTCAGGCTACCCTTTTGGCGGGGGTTCCCTTGACTGCCCTATCTGCCTGAGTTAGCCAATTTAGTTTCTTCATGTATGTCCTTATATCTGCATTGAAGCAGATACGCACATCGTCCCTGAAGACACAATCTTTCATTTTTGGTGCCTGTAGCACCCATGGTCCCAAATCCTGCCACCTGTCGCTGGATGTCTTCACCAATGGAACTTGACGAAAGGAGCGTTCCACGTCAAAAAGATAGGGTCTACTTGCCGTCACAGATAGTTTGGATAAGTTTACACTGACTGCACATCTGTGATCATTTTAATAAAATTCGCACAATAATAACTGATCTGGTTAAAGCAATCTCCTCAAACAATCCTTCTCATATGATTTGTCAGGGCCATCATGGTGTATGTGTGCTGTGCAGTGCAGCATATGTCCAGCAATAAAATCGTTGTTAATGGGATTAACATGGTTACTTGCTTCCTGGGCGAGCGAATCGCTCACGGAACTTATGGCTCTCCAGCTTAATCGCCACTCATAGACATGCATCATGGATCGTGAGTCGTATTGTACAGCCTGAGCTGGTAAGTCTTTTTTATTACCTGGAAGCCTGTCGGGGTACTGTGCTCATCCGATTCCAGTCTCTCTCTATGAGATCGCGAGCCATCAGAGTCAAAGGACAGAATTCCGAGTTCAGAAATGAGAATTAGAATGTTTCACCATTACTGGTTTCACACAATAGGGGTGCGGTTAATCTTTCTTGTGTCACAACTCCTGATGCATCCATTGCGTCGACTCTCTGAACTGCCTTAATTTAAGGACTGAATATGTTATCCCTATATCTACCAAAAAGATATCTGGCGCACTTTCCACAAATAATACATTTTCCCTTGATACTAGAATTCGCTTCTTCTTATCAACACCTCAATGTCAGCGACCTGAAACATTCGAGTTCCTTTCCAGATACGGAGTTGTTTTTTTCTCATTCCTTGACTGTTTATATGGTATTTTACTGTCCTTGTAAGTCTGCTATTAGTTCGATTTAACTTTACATTTTTTTTTCTGTCTGTCTGCAATACTTGCCTCTGCAAAGTCACGTACTTACTTTTTTGTTTCCCTGTGCTTTTACTGGTTTCAAAATACACGTTACTTTTCCATTACAATGGATATTACATTATTTTTACAGGTCGCTGCAACAGCGAGGGCCGAAGTGCCTGTACTGAATTGTAACGTTCTATGTTGTAAGCTACATTTCCTGCTGGCTTCCAATATCTCTCTTCATTGTGGAAGCTTCCAGGCACATCTTCCAGAGATTTGTCTGCACTTCATTTAATCGAGGCAACTGTATTTTCTGCTCAGAATGTGATCTCTGTACAATGGAGAGAGGAAAACAGAATCGGTGACAATGCTGAGATCACTTACGGTCTGTCCAGAATCAAGAAAAACTATCCCGATCTTCCAGTCTCCTGTAATTTCAACATTACAATGTTCCCACCCTTCAGGCTCTCTGCCTGTATTCCTGATGAAGGACTGTTGCCCGAAACGTCGATTTTACTGCTCCTGAAATGCTGGCTGAACTTCTGTGCTTTTCCAGCACCACTCGAATCTAGACTCTGGTTTCCAGCACCTGCAGTCATTGTGTTTACCTAGTTGATTTTAACACTACTGCGAATCGTCTTCCAAGGATTCCTGCCTTGAAGACGTTTTCCTCTTCTCTCTACGGTCTCTCCACTCTTCAGGCTCTCTGCCTGTATTCCTGATGAAGGACTGTTGCCCGTAACGTCGAATTTACTGCTATTCTGATGCTGCCTGAACTGCTGTGCTTTTCCAGCACCACTCTAATCTCGACACTGTGTTCCCAGGCTACGATTTCAGACTCTGCTCTGCTGCAGTGCTCCTTCTAGGCACAATACAAGCTGGAAGATTAGCAACTCATTTTCTACCGAGAGACCATGCAAACTTTAGGAACCAAAATCGAGTTATATCATTTTAGATACCGTCTGCGCTCTTCCTCATTGTTCACCCACCCGCCCATCACATCTCTCCAAAGACAGAGCATTGGACTCGAAACGTTAACTTTCCTTTCTCATCAGAGATGGACAAGAGCTGCTGATTTTTTTCAGACCTTTTGGCTTTTCTTCAGAGAACTTTGCTTTTCCGTTGTAATCGCCAGACTGCTGGAAGCGTCTGATTGCAGGAGGAGAAGTTCACAGGAGATGAAAAGAATGGCAAGTGTTGGACCTCTCCCATTGTGAAGGTAGACGAGCTAGGCTGGGGTTGTTTATCTAAGCACAGCGAAGGTTGAGTGAGAAACCGATTAACGTGCACATTTTATGAAGAGAATAGATATGTATGACAAGTATAAGCCTATATTGGGAAGGAATAGAGTGACATAAATGAAAGACGGGAGACAAGATATTTTGAGGAGATTTGGGAAGAATACTTTCACCGATAGCATGTTGTTTATCTAGAAATCATGATCTGAACATGTGGTAAAGCTAAGTGTCATGAGAACGTTTCATCAGTCTGCAGCCGAACACGGGAAGAGCCAGAACACACGTGGATGAGGACCAGGTACTGGAAAGTGTGACGAAGGCAGACAGTCGCGAGGTGGGTGTCCTGAACGCAATGGGTCAAAGACATAGTTGCATGCTGAAAGCTCGTTGCTAGTGCGACTCAGTGGCGCCATGGAAACCGCGTTGGACTTCTAGGCCTTTGCTCAGGTTGCGATTCCAAGGTTGTGGGTTCGAATTCCATCAGAGTCGAGTTTTAGTTTATTGTTTGGAAGGTGGTCAGACCAGACGCGGTTGTCATCTGAAAACCCAACAATATTCGTGCAGAAACCCACTGTCTCGAAACGGAACATTTTCCTCTCACAGATTTACATTTTCGATGTCTATTTATGATAAAGATCGATAAATATCTGTTAGCCACTAGGCAACACGATGATGTGGATAGGCTGGAAAAAGACTTAAAATCGTTGTGTCAGCCATGATGACATCGAATGACGTGGCGGGGCAGGATCGGTGTTCAGATTGGCCTCCTTCTGCTCCTTTGTGTCTGTGCCATTTCTGGCCCAGGTTTTTAAAGAATCACAATAAGGACAATATGAATTAAACGCCAAGTAATATTTTGGTCTCACCTACATTCGCTTCCCTCCCAGCTGGAATAGACAGCTCTTGTTTCAGATGTAGATCATACAGTGGAGGATTCTCACAAGTTCTCCTTCAGGCTGAACGTTCCTTCACATAGGTTTCCAAGTGGACACGTGGAGCAAGCAATTGCATGGATGCTGAGGATTCAGGGGCAGATTTCCCCTTTGCTGGTCAGGAATTCTGGCCAAGGTAATGAACGCGAATTTCTGATATTTTGAGTCTTACTCTGTACTCTTGCGACTTTATTCATTAAACTGAATTTCAATTTGCCCTTACAAAACATTATTCAGTATTCACTGTTTATACAAACCATGCAACGTGCTCGTGGATGCAGTATGCTGAACATTATTCACGTTGTGTGCAGTGTGGGTCGATGCACACGTGGAAAAGGACCATGTACTGGAAAGTGTGACGAAGTCATATGAACATGCCAAAGGACGTTGGTGAAATATCCGTGAATCGAATTTTCTGACGAATTGAAGCCGATAGAAGGAAAATCCCAGTACAGTGGCGACATAACATTGCCTGTGATCAACGCAGGAAACCATGGTATTTGTACGCAGTATTCAATAAAGCCGATTTTCACCACATTTTTCTATATCATTTTCCTGAACCTGATGCTTCATAATCGATGATCCATGATCGATATAACCTCGGTATAAACTGTGTTTCATGTCAGATCCACAGAAAAAAAATGAGTAATTGGGTTGAGGGTCCCAGTGGTAAGATCAGGAGCCAATCGTCATCATTAGATGACAGGTCCAGTGGTGCAATTAGTTAGTTTGCTATACTTGCATGACAGAACGGCAGGACATGAGCTGCCAAAGTTGCGCATTCGATTCTCGCCAGGTCTTTGCTTTACTGATAGTGACCAGAGATGAATGCAACTTCAAGCTGAAGATCAGTTCAAACCCAGAATATTACACCGCAAAAACGTACCCTTGGCCCTAATGTTGCACAGAACTATGATGCCAATCTGAAGTCCATTTGAACAGCATTTTACCATTATAATCTGTAAGTTTATCCAATGATCATTTAATTGCCCTGAAGGTTGGTGAGTCTATGACTGTTGAAGGTAAGACGTTCAGCACCCTTACGACTCTCTGAGAATGGAATGTACCTCGGCATCTATCACCCTCAAATTACATCGATGTGCCCTTGTGCCAACCATTACCATTTGAAGAAAAAGGCCTTCAC